>NW_027369114.1:0-44965 GCF_046119375.1 Phyllobates terribilis
ACGGAGACGTAAGTGTAAGGAGTATAGGAGTGTTTTCGGGTAGGTTCTCACTCAGAGTGATAAGATGTAGTATCCAAGAACTTACTTTCATTTTAAGCTAGTGGAAGGAGGTTAGTCTAGTTCCATACTTTTTGTTGTGGTTGAGGAACTTATTTCATATCTAGGACATGGTGGTGCCGAAGTGTGGGGAAGGAGATGTTCGTAACTATTATGGTGTGTTGGTGTATTTTTTATGATAGTTTGGGTAGTCTAGGTTAGATTTTTGTTCTCATGGTGTTCGATGCGTATTGTTATGGTTGATTTATGCAGATTTTTCATAGGGATTGGTGGTTTATTATGATAAGGTTTGACATGTAGTTGTAATGATAGCGGTGTGCTTTACATGAATTGAGGTTGATTAGTGGAGTTAGGTAGTGAGGAGCATAAGATGTTCTTATTCTTGAAGATGGACTGACACTTGGAATTTCTATATGATCTATTTGGAGTTATGTGGTATTTATATTCCACTCGGGACGAGGAGAAGTTCAAGTGGGGGGATGTTTGATAGATAGACACAACTACGATGCGTCTAAAGTGCAAGAATTAGATGTCATTTCGGTAAGTTACAATCTACATTACTGCATATTCGGATACATCAGTGATTCTACATGGAATGTGCAATATCAAGTTATTTAGAGTGATTAGAAGACTTCTGAGGCTTTGAAGTGTTCAAGTAAATATCAAAACCGAAGCCAAAGACGAAGAGTGAAGACTGAGTTAAGGATGCGAGTTGTAGAAAACTCTACTGGGTTAAAATAGTTGTTTCTCTCATCTCCGATGTCCAAATGAATTTATTCCAATTTCTAGAATTATATATATAAGTCTACTTTCTACACTCAAAAGATGAGCATACTCGGAGTTTGGAGTCAAAAGTTATGTCATTTTTCCTACAGCGTCGCAGATGCTGAAACAGAACTCAAATCAACGGTCGTCGATGAAACTTAGGCACCCACCGATTCTGGTTATTAGCTGGGCCGAGAATTTCCTTGCAATGCCTGGCCGAGAGAGTCCACATATATTATCTTAGTTTTCATTAGTTAAATAATTTATTATTCTAGATTAATTTATTATTTTATTATTATTATTGGAGATTAGATTTTAGTATTTAATGAAGATTCTCTATTGTTTTAGGGTTATCTTCTTCTACGCTTTCTCGTGCCTGTCTCCTTCTCCTTTTTACGGAGATTTTTGCCCTAATATTCATTGTTTTGCAAGATGACTATGGACTAAGCTTTTAAGCTTAGCCAGATTATGAAGTTTTTATTTGATTAAGTTGTGAGATTTTCTATCCCTTTATCTATTGCTTTATTTGATGTTATTAGTTCTCTTGCGCTTGAATGTCCATTGATTTATTAGTTGAATTCTAGATTGATCACCTAGAATTGGATTAGTATCTCATAAGACTAGGTTAGATTGTTTCGCTCATCACATTTTATTCCTTTGAAGCAAGCATACTGTTCTAATGTCGGTTTGAGTTAGGATTTATATGTAGCGAATTAATATTTGGGCTAGTCGCTCAATGCCCATATCCTAGTGCTCTTCACATTAATGCCTCATTTAGTTTGAATCATTGGCGCTCGTCGTAGTTAACTAAATAGGATAGGATTAGTATGCTCGGTTTGAGGTGCTAGTTAATTTCGTATAGAAGTAAGAACTCAATTGCAATAATTTGGTGTTGGATGAATTTCTAGGATCAACTTGTCTAATGTAAATGGATTAATTGGTTAAGTACTTACTCTATTGAGCCTTGCACAACTTTTTTCTTCCACTTTTCCCTTTTCCCCTTTCTTGATTTGTGCGTTCTTTTCTAAAACCCTTTCCTACTTTATCACTTAAGTGCTTGTCTTGACAAGACACGCATTCTTGTGACTTGTTAATATTGAGATTGACACTATTAAGTATCTATACTTCCCGTGAATTCGACCTGTACTGCCACTATACTACCCTTGGGCTAGTTTAGTTGATTCGGTTTAAGAGTTTAAAGAACTCTATTTTTGCATAGCCGTGTTTGTCTGCCTTTCAAATGATCGGGCAAACACGTCGCTATCAGCACACAAATAAATAATATTTATAATAATATATCATATCGAGTCACAACATAAGTAAATATTTCCCTCATAAACAGTTTATATGAAAATAGTGGTGCATGTTTAATTATGATCTTGTGTATTTTTTATTTTAGTCGTTTTATATCTTTTATTAGATATGTTTGTAATCAAATATATTGGTATTTAATAAAGCATGCTTTCCTTTTACGAAGTAAAGGATTTTGTGTCAAGTTCATAGGATTAACAATATGAAAAATAGTACGTAATATTCTATATAAATTAGGATATTCAAATAAAAAAATAATCAAGACTATATATAATATGACAATTGAAATGTGCAACATTTTTAAGGAACTAAGGAGGAATAAGTTTCATATTATCACTGATATTTCTTTACAAGTTGCACGATACTTATGTTAATATTATGTAATAATGGTTTCCTCCTTTTAGAAAAATAGAGGGTTGATCGGGTGCGGATTAATTTTCGGTGCGAACTGTTATAGTGCACCAGTATATTACTGGATAGTGCACCAGTGCACTACTACAAAGTGCACCAGTGTACTACCGTAGAGTGCACCTTGTAGTGCATTACTGTAAAGTGCACCAGTACACTACTGGGGGTGCACCTTAGTACATCGAGGAGTGCACCTTAGTACACCGAGAAGTGCGCCAATGCACTATTGGAAAGTGCACCTTAGTACATCGAGGAGTGCACCTTAGTACATCGAGAAGTGCGCCAATGCACTACTGGGAAGTGCACCTTAGTACACCGAGAAGTACACCAGTAGTGCACCAGTAGTGCACTGAAAGAGTGCACCAGTAGTACACTTGATAATGTACTTGGAGTGCACCAATAATATGCTGAAAAGTGCGCAGTCCGTACAGTCCACACCGAAAATCAGTCCTCACCGGAAACGTCTTCTAGAAAGATATAATATTTGTTTCTTAATGGACTTTGGTTTTATTTAAGCTTGCAGGTAGATTGAACTGTATTAATACTACTGTAATAAGAAAATCATTACTTTTATGGAAGAGAATTAAGTTTATATTGCTTTTTTTTTATTGTTTCGGAGTATTTATGTATGTAATGTGAATCATTATAAAATATTGAACAAATTTGGATGATTTACATTTTTTATTATGGAAGGATTTATGATAGACTCGAAATATACAATTGTTGCATGAGTAGTTTTGACAAATTAATATTTCTTATTTTCTTGTAATATATTATTTTCATATTAACACTTCACTTTTTAAAAAAAAAAATTCATTAAGTACAAGACTTCTAATATATTAACACGTGTCCAAAAATTATCAGGCTTAATAAAAGATCGACATGTATCAGTATTTAATGCAGCATTGCCCCATCAACAATTTATCATTTTGGTTTAATGTTATAATATAGATAGATTAGCTTGTCTATCTATTGGGTCAATGCAATATTTGTCAGAAAAAATATGTACTGCAAAAAAATATAATTCAAACACTATTTATTCATATGCTTTTGAAAGACGTTATATATTTCAAAAAATACGATAAATAAACAATATTTATCGAGACGACATGTAGTATATAGTTTTTGTCTATAATAAATGTGATATCATAGTCATGTATATTTATACTTTGTATATGATAAAAATATTCAAGAAATAATGAAATAGTAAATAATATATAAATAGGTAATCTAATATGTAAAAACATAGGTGGAAATCATATACCCCACGCAGTGCTCACCAATTAATGTCTAATAGTTTGAATTTGAATTACGAAATAAATTTAACACTATTTATCCTTGTCAAAATGAGCAACTTATTATCTCTAAATTGTAGTAATACCTAATACAAGTAATGATGCTAGTGGTCTCATTTCACACTATTAACCTTTTTTATAGGACTGTACAAAAATGAATCGGAACTTGAAAAATTCTGGGTCGGTCCAAGAACGGACCAGAATCTGGAATTCTAAGAAAATGTGGCTCGTGTACTGGACTGGTCCTGAACCGATTCGAATTTTCTAGTCCGCATTTCCAGCCGGTTCATATTTTGCAGCTCTAAAAAAACACAACGCAAGAAAGAGAATTGGCTATACATAAATATGAAAATTAATATTACAAGCTATACATATATAAATGGTTAAGCAGGTGAGGACTAATTTTTTTGTGAGGGTTATGATAGTGTACTAGTGTATTACTAGATAGTGCATCAGTGCATTATTAGAAAGTGCACCGATGCACTACTCTGCAGTGCACCTGCGAGTATACCAGTGATGCACTTGATAGTGCACTCAAAACTGAGTCCACCAGTGCACTATTAAGGAGTGCACCAGTAGTGTACTAAGGAGTGTATCGTGCACCTACTGAGAAGTGCACCCTAGTACACTGAGTGGTGCACCAGTATTGCACTCGCAAGTGTACCAGTAATACTTTGTTAGTGCACTTTGTTAGTGTACTAGAGAGTGCATCAATAATATGCTGAAAAGTGCACCAGTAGTGATGAGTCCGCACATTCCAGTCCACATCGGAAACATCTTATATATATATATATATATTAGGGGTACAATTGAAAAAAAATCGGTCAAAATGAATAAAAAACATGTATATTTGAATAAAATTAAAATCTTACAATGACAATTATATGGTATAATGAACACATAAGTGCAACTAGGAGAAAGATATAAAGATAATTAAATAAATTTGAAAAACTATTACTAGAAATCATTACTAAAAAATCACAATTCGGTTAATTGAAGTGTATAACACATAAAAAGAAAAAAACGACTTAATTGATTGATGTATTAAGAGTGTGAAAAAAATCTGAATCGATCCGTAAATCCGATCCGTTTATTCAATTCAATCGGATTTTGGATCATACAAATATCACTACAAAACTTTCAAATCAGATTAGATTTAATTCTTGGATTTTCGGATTAACCCAATTCATCCGAAAATAAATTAAACCCAACTCTTATTACTTATTTATGGTCTTCTCCAAAGTACTCCCTCCGTCCCATAATGTTCTTCCCATTTCTTTTCGGCTCATTTGCCGAGACACGTTTTGTATTCTAAATATCTCCAAATATAAATCACTAAAAATCGTAAAATTTATATGTAGTTGAAGTACTCGTTGAGACGAATAAAACAAGATCACACATGACTATGTTTTTCCATATACATTTGGAGAAATTGAGAAAATTATCTATAAATGTGAATAGTACGCAAAAATGAAATGGGAAGATAATTTTGGAACGGATCTAAAAAACCCTTTTTTCCATTGAGTACGCGCCTGCGCGTGAGTATTGCTTTTTCCATTCCCTGGCTGCGTTTCGTTCTTCATTTGTCTTCTCCCGGTGTGGGGAATGACTTCGGCGGTGCCAATCGTGGTGCCGGTCGGGGATTCGCGTCAATCTGTGGGTGGTGTTGAGCCTCAAAGTGCTCCAGAACAGGGTGCTCCCCCTTGCTCGTCTGGGCAAGTGACGTTTCCTTGCATTCTGGAGGGAGGTCCGGGAACGGCGGAGATAGCCCCCCAGGGGTCGGATGGTTTTCAAAAATTGGAAAGATGTATGTGTTGAATCTGAGCACATGGAGCGCTTTCGTTTGAATTCGTCCTCTTTCCACGGTAAGGTGAATGTATCATTTAGGGATGGGAAAACAGAGTGTTGGTGGTGTCCTTCGACAGAGCAATTTTGGATTCTTTGGCTTCAACTTGGGCAAATTCAATTGTTTTCAAACCTTTGGATACGCATATTTTGTTTGAATTTGTGGCCAAAAGAATCAAGAACTGCATGCAGATTAAGAGGAGGTATAAGCTTAGTGATTTGCCCAATGGTTAATTTGAAGATGTAGCTGATTATAGAAGGTTCTTCACTGAGCGACCCTGGAGCATGTTTGGGCACTACCTTGCCATGAAGCCATGGGAGGTAAAGTTTAACCCACTGTCTGATTGCATCTCTACTACTCCAGTCTGGGTGAGGATTGTTGATTTGCCTATTCTGTTCTACGAGGAGAATACTCTTCTTTGCATCATGTCTGCTATTGGCACTCCTTTAAAGTTGATATGAAAACTTTGCTCGCGGAGAGAGGACGTTTTGCTAGAACGTGTGTGAATGTGGATCTGTCTAAACCTCTCATTTATGTTATCATTGTGGAAGATGTTAGGTACAAGTTGGAATATGAGCGTCTGGATGCCATCTGCAGTACGTATGGTATTTTTGGGCATTTCAAGCGTCAATGCCCCTTAGAAAAAGAGAAATTGAAGTTGCCGACGGTGGAGGCTGTAGGGCCGAAAAGCACACAAACTCTGCCGGCAAATGGAACAGTAATTGATGGCAAAATAGGTGGCAATGAATGGGATGTTTCTGGGAAGAAAGCTTGGGTCCTGAAAAGTTCGGCTTTGACTTCATCACCGGCAGTCCGGCGACGAGGGGAGAGCTTACCGCTGGTGGAGGACAATTTGAAGCCCTTGGAAATGTCGATGGTGAGGATGTTGAGGATGAACAGGCTGGCTCTGAGGGAGAAGAAGTGAACGTGAGTAGTGGATGCGAAACTGACAATAGGGGCACTGTTATTTCGATCGTACATGGTATTCCGGGTAAAGTTCCTAATCCTTCTTCTACAACTATGAGGATGGAAGAGGGAGCTACAGATCACGTGATGAAGGATGTTGTGCAAACTGGGCCAATTGTGGAAGAAGAATTAATCATGGATTCGATTGGTGATGGTAGTGGGCCTATTATTCAAGTGGAAGAGGCTTTGGTGAAAGGCCCATTTACAAGATCCAAAGTAGGCTTATATATTGGCATTAGTGGTGAACCTGCAGAGTCTTCCATTTTAGCAGAATCAACTGGTGGGCTGGGCCTGGGCTTAATTGAAGTTGGGTTGAGTGAATACATAACATAACCGCCTGTTCCCAAAAGCCAAAAGAAGAGACAGGCGAGAAAAGTCAGGAAAAATGAACCGAAATGCACAGTAGTGGGTCGAACTACTGGGGGCGTCCCGGAGTCTAGTTGAGATGTTTGGTTCATTGTATCCTGTTTATCCAAATGTCTTTGGAATTGCCGGGGAGCCGGAAAGATGGGTTTCTGAAGAATGTGAAGTATCTTTGTAGGAAATTTTGTGTGGACCTTGTGGTGATTTTCGAGACGCAAATTTTGGGAGAGAATGCTTCTAAAGTGTGTAAGGGTCTTCTATTATCGTTGATTTGACTGGAAGGTCGGGTGGCATGATGGTTACTTGGAACCCGATCGGTACAAGTTGTAGAGAGAGGTTTGAGGTTTGTCCGGACTATCATTTCCAAGAATGGGGTGGATCTAGAATTTATCTTTGTTTATGCTCGGCTGCTCCGAACCCGAGGAGGAGCTTTTGAAGAGACATTGATCTGGCGCTTTCTTCCTCCTCCGGGCTCACCTTTCTTGGTGGCTTTAATTGCATTCTTCGGTTGGATGAGAGGACGGGGTTTAAGGGGAGCTTCACCTTCATTCGAACTCATTTAATGTTTTGGTTAATAATCACGGTCTTGTCGACTTGGGTTTCTCCGGAAATGCGTTCACTTGGACGAGGGGTAATTCCATGGACAACTATGTGGCTAAATATCTCGATCACGTCTTGTCTAACTTGGATGCATTTCTTCAATGGCCTAATGCGAGTGTGCGACACCTTAAGAAGCTTGGATCCGACCACTCGCCAATCCTTCTGAGTCTCACTCCATCGTCTCATGCACGGCCTAGTCGTAGGCCCTTATGGTTTGAAGCGGTTTGTCTCACCCACCCGGATTTTCTGCCTTTTATTTGGGGTGTGTGTGACAAGGCTAAGCCCACCAACATTGCCCTGAGAGAGCTGTGAGAGGCGGTGAAAGTATGCAACCGGCGTGTCTTCGGTCACATTGGGGCGAGGAATTGTAAAGTCATGAAGAATTTATCTTCGGTGCAAAGGGACATTGATGTGGGGGCGTCGGATTTTCTTCTTCATCGGGAGAATGAGCTTCAAGAGGAGCTTGCTCTTATCAATTGTCAAGAAGAGATCCTTTGGCGACAAAAATCTAAAGAGTGTTGGCTTCGGGAAGGTGATCGGAACACTTCTTTCTCCCATCGGTCTACCTTGGTCCGAAGACGGTCTAATAGGGTTCTTGCCCTTAAGAACGACAACGGGGAGTGGGTGTCTACCCCAAGCGACCTTGAGAATCTTGTTACCTCTTTTTTTGAGAATCTTTACAAGTTCCGCCCAAAGGATCTTTTCCCGATTGCTACGCCGTATAACCGGTTCCCGATTTTGGATTCGAGCAAGTGGGAAGTTTTGGATAGGCCATTCACCGACGAGGAGATCTTTAGTGCGGTCAAGATGATGGGAAGTCTTAACGCCCCGGGTCACGACGGGTTCCAGTCGATCTTTTACCATAAGTGTTGGGATGTGGTGGGCGAGTCGGTTATCAAGGCTGTTTGAGAGTTTGTCGCGTCCTCTTGTCTTCCTAGTTTTCTCAATGATACTTTTATTTCCCTCATTCCGAAGGCGAGCAAACCGGATAAGGTATCCCTCTTTCGCTCTATTAGTCTTTGTAAATATAAGACTATTACCAAAATGCTCACTAAAGTATGCAAATAATTCTTCCTAAGTTGATTGGTCCGACTCAAGGTAGTTTCCTTCCGGGTAAGTTGATTACCGACAATATTGTTCTTGATCAAGAATGTATACACTCAACGAAGAACAAACAAGGTAAAAGGGTTGGATTATGATGAAGATTGACCTTGAGAAGCTTATGATAGGCTTAGATGGGATTTTGTGATTGATACCTTGGTGGATGCGGGTTTTCCGAGTAGATGGGTCAATTGGGTGGATAAGTGCATGACTACGTCCTCCTTGAATGTACTTTGGAACTTGAGCGGACTAGATCTTTCAAGCCCTCAAGGGGTATTCGGCAAGGTGACTAAAATTTCCCCATATTTATTTGTACTTTTCATTGAGAGATTGAGCCATATTATCAATGAGGCCGTCGAGTGTGGAAGGCGGAAGCCGATTCGCGTCTCTAGAGGGGGTCCTCCTATCTCGCATATTTTATTCGCCGATAATATTCTCCTTTTGGATGAGGCTTCTATTGAGCAGGTTTGAGTCATCCAAGAATGTCGTGATCGGTTTTGTAGATCCTCGGGTCAACGTGTCAATAAGAGTAAGTCTCATCTTTTATGTCTCCCCTAATGTTTCTTTTGATTTGGAGTGTGCTCTTGGGGGGGAGTGTGGTTTTTCAGTGACGAAGGATTTGGGGGTTTATCTTGGTATCTCGTTTCTACATAAGCAAGTGAGTATCTCTTCCTTCGAGCTGCTTCTTCAAAAGATCAATGGTCGTCTAAATGGTTGGAGAGGGAAGCACCTTAGCCTCACGTCGAAGGGTTACCCTTGACCATTCAGTTCTATGCTCGCTTCCCATTTATTCTATGGCTACACTTTCACTTCCTAATGCGGTTTGTGAAAAGATCGATCAAATGACTCAGGACTTTATTTGGGGGAGCTGGGGAGGGGCGAGAAAGATGCATTTGGTGAGTGGTGATGAGATCGCGAAGCCAAAGGACATTGGCGGTCCTGGGTGAGAAAGATATGGTACTTTAATCGCACGCTTAATAACAAGTTTGTTTGCGTGCTTTGTCTATAGACGGGGACTTCTTTGGGCAGTGGTGTTGCGTGCCAAGTATATACGATCTTCCAGGGAGGTTAGGAGCAATCAATATCATATTTGGCGGTCTATTCAGAGAGGCCTTGATGAGGTTGTTAAGCCTGGGTGCAAGTGGTTGATCGGGAATGGTAGGGATGCTCGCTTCTGGACCGATACGTGGCTGTTGGATGTGTCATTATTGGAGAGGGCAACGAGGACAGTTTCGGAGGCTGCTCAGCGGAACGTTGTTGCGAACTATTGGGATGTCGAGTCTGGGTTCAGGGGCAGCTGTTTGCTGCAAGTTTGCCTGCAGATATTCGTCTCCGAATGGCGAGCTTCACGGTTAGCTCCCTAGGGTGGGATCGAGACAGAATTGGGTGGGCTGGGGCGTCTGATGGTGGATTCAATGTGTCAAGCGCGTACAGAATGTTAAGCCAGGATGGGGAGGATGCTATATTGATAGCACCTTTTTTAGGGTTTTTGGAAACTCGAGTGCGTTGAGAGGGCTAGGCTCTTTGCTTGGTTGACTTTTAGAGGGGTCGTGTTGACTAATGCGGAGCGTTTTCAGCGGCATATTTCTACCACGGATAGATGTTTGGCTTGTCCGGATGAGCGTGAGACCCTTCTCCATATTTTTCGGGATTTCCCGGATAGCCGCGATCTTTGGAGGAAACTCCAACCGCCCATTGGATGGTATGATTTCTTTCATTCTAGTCATGCTCGTTGGATTAGAATTTACCTTTTAAAGGATAGTGACGAGCGCAAGCAATGGGCGGGTGCATTTGCCATGACCATTTGGTACCTCTCGAAGTGGAGGAATGATAGAGTCTTTCGAGCGGAGAAATTCAATGGGGACAAGGCGGACTTCATCGTGCGGACTCGTGGAAATTATCTTAGAGTTGGGGGCCAGGAGCTTGACAGTGGAGCGTGAGCGGAAAGAGGTGCTGATCCAGTGGTGTAGACCAAGGCATGGATGGGTGAAGCTTAATACAGATGAGAGGTTCGGAATGATCACGCCACAACAGGAGGGGTCATACGGGATGAGGACGGTAAGTGGCTTTGTGGTTTTGTTCACAACATAGTTTCTTGCAACGTGTCTGCTGTAGAACTATGGGGTGTCATTACATGTCTTAGGTTAGCTTGGTTGAAGGGGTACCGGAGGGTTTTCTTGGAAACAGATTCGACCTTGGTCAATTTGTTCTTGGAAAAACCTGTGGATCGTTGCCACCCCCTCTCTAGCCTTGTGTCTTTGGCACAAGGCTTTATCAGTAGATACTGGCTTTGCCAGTTTTGGCATGTGTTTAGGGAAGTGAACGCGGCCGCGGACTCATTGGCTTCCTTAGCTTTTGATTTTCCGTTAGGTGTTACTTTCTTGGATGCTTCGCCCTCTAGGGTGGCTTGTTTGTTGGATGAGGACGTTAGGGGAAGGGATACACCCCGTTTTGTTTTGTTGTAGACCAAATTTTTTCATTTAACACATATGGATAGTGACGCCTCTCTTTAAACAAATAATAATAATTATGGTCTTCTCCAACAAACCCTCAATAATGTGCCGCCTCTTCCTTTCTAGTCGCCTCTCACCGTCCTCCGTCCCTTCGTCCACCGTCGTCGCCGTTCTTCTCACGCTTCTCGCTGCTCGCCAGTCACTCTCGTTGTTCGGTATGTTGCTCCCCCTGTTTTGACCACCTTCTATGTAACTCTCACTTCTCACCAGTCCCTCCTCGACGCTTGTTGGTTCAACAAGATCTGAATTCTGAAATTATTGCTTGTTAGGCTTTGCCTTGGACTTGAACTAGTGAATCTTGTTTCTTGAACTGTTTTACAGTAAGTATTTGGTTTTATGATTCTCTTGATGATGCTTACGAACTATTGAGAATTCTTATCGTTTTTTGTTTTGTTTTGTTTTGATGAAGTGTACATATATGCCATATATGGTTTGGATTTAGCTTTGTTTGGTAATGTCTTTATAAAGACATTATAACGACATTTCGCGTTTTATCGTAAAAAATATTTTTATCACTGAAAACGATGTCAAACAATTTTTAAAAAAATAAACAATAAATATTTTTATGGAAAAAAGTCTTGATTAAGACTTTACCAAACAAATCCTTAATTCACTTATACTGGTTTTCATTGTTTCTCTTTGAGCACACTTATACAGACTACAAACTCAATTTATTTGGTTTTTGATTCTTATGGACTCTTTAATTTTTATCTTATTTTGGATTTTCTATTTTCTGATTGAATCCATTTCCAGGAAATAAGTTGATCATATAATTCATCAAATTACCAAATATAGCAATCGAGCTCCTACTCCTATAAAAATTTAACTAGCATCTCCGACCGGAATCTATTAGTCATGTCCTAATCAATTAACCACGAAGACTGTCAATGATTCAAACCAAAGGAGGCATTAATGCAAAGAGCACCATGATACAAATATACCAAGTGACTCTATCCTATAGTTCAATTCTCTACATCCACAGTCCTAATCTCAACCCGAAATCAAGAAGAATGCTTGCTTCAAAGAAATAGATTACGACGACCGTCAATAGAGGCGTCGTAGACATGCCTATCATTAATAAGAGGAATTATTGTGTTTTCTTTGAGACTATGTATATTAGATATATCTATTACATGTGTTTGATATAAATTAATTACTATAAAAAAGCATTGCAAGTTTACATTCATGTCATCTAATTATAGATTAACACTTGTATTTTACTTAGACCAGTCAATATTTTAGTCATTTATCTGTATATCAATGCACAATATTATGTCCAGTTCACGCACGCATTCATGTGGAATTTTGATCATTTCAAGTGTTTCTCTACAAAATGGATCTTGTTCTATTACAAATTAGAGTCCTTTTCCTGCATATAATCGCTTTTAATAGTTACGTTGTATGTTTTTGACCTTTTTCTCCCGATTAATTAGTCACATGGTTATTGAGTCCATAGATAAAGTAAATGTGTTGTTTATTATTAAGTGTAATTAGAATTGGAAAATTTCACTCGGTTACCTGAATCTTGCTTTGCAAGTGGACAGTTATATGTAGCCTTATCTCGAGTTTAACAACAAAGATAACTTGAGTGTATTTCTCACTTCAGCATCTGTGTTATCGAGTTCTCCGCTGGATGATACAAACGTAGTATCATTTAATGTGTTAAAACGATCTAACATTAGTGGATTTCATCATCCTTGATTTGTATACAATATGTACATGTATCTATAAGTTTCAATAATATAATGCAATATACATTTTCTATGACTTGTATTTTTTAACCCATTAAATAATATATTACACACTACTTTTTACTGCATGATATATATCATCGTTAAATATAATCATATTATGAATTCCCATGTTGTGATTGACTAACTTATTCATTTATTGCTATATATTGTAATAAGTTTCAAAAAGTAGGGTAATATTTTGTATTTTTTCTCTTGGTACAAAAATATTGAGCTTATTGTAATTAGCGAAAAATAACTTCCTTCAACCGTTGCCATATAAAGTTGATTTTTGTGATTAATTATTACTACATTGTAGTCATGTTTGATTATGATTGATACCAAAAAATAACTATAGTAAATAAAGTATTATTTATACTCTTAGATTACGAAAATATATAGTATACGTATATAGTGATCTTTCACACATATACAATATTTGTGTGTGGTATTTGTTTACTATCAACTACTATGTCGTTGACGATGTTGTTGGAACATGGAAAGAATGTCGAAATTATACTCGAACTGTATAACCCAAGTTTTCTTTGTCGACATATCCGATCCATTGATAACATGTGTTCATAAATAATAGATTTATGTTCCATATGTAGATAAAGTGGATGCAGTGAAGATCGTTTTGATATGCAAGATTTTTTTTAATTCTAAATTTGAAAGTTTATAAGAAACAGATCAATTCGACATGATATATTTTCCTTAATTAGGATAAATATATATAGCATTATATTTTCATACATAATTAATAGTATATGGTTTGATAATACAGGGACTTTGAAATATTGTATCCATTGTAATAATATTTTGTAAATAAATAATAATTATTATTAAAGCATACAAATCGATGAGATATACACAATCTGACCATTTATCTGGCTGGACTATATGGCATTGGAAACCTGAATTCACTCTGTTGTGTTGAAGTTATACTTATCTATCAGTAAATTTCGATTACCTCACTATTTGACACCATTTATGCAAAGAACCTATGATAAATATAACTTAGGTATTAAACTATCACAAATATTAAATCCTTAAAAATATTATAATATAATTACGACTAATAAATGTCTGTATTAAAATGACAACTTATTGGAGTGAGATCAATTTAGCACAATATCACATACTTTCCAGTCTAATTATGATATCAATCAATATTAAAATACTAAAATTCAATTTATTTCGTAATGATCTCATCATTTATGATCATCAATATGAATTGATTATAAGGTATTGATTAAGGCTTTTAAAATATCATCAAATATAATGACTAACCATGCATACAAACATTCATTGTTGAAATTGAAAACAACATAAAAGATTACTACCCCCACAAAACAAACATCAAACTCGCTACATTTATATTTGAGCATAAAACATTAGGTAGATGAATACAAACGTTTATAAATACATCCTTCCGTATCTTTTATTGGGGTAACGGGTCAGGCCTAAAACTATTAAAATGAGTACTATGTAGATAATAACACCACAAATGAGCATTTCCACTATTACCCGATCAGAAGAACGAAAAGGCGTGCTGATGGGGAAGTCATAGCACTGAAAGATGAATGTCCCCGAAATCAAATGGTTTGGAGTATTTATAGATAAATATAATAATAAAATATTACATGCGAAATAAATAATAAATAACATATTGTACCTATATCAACACTTTATACCCATTAAAACTTAAGTCATTCTATAGCACATATACCTCCTAATTATAACTATAACACCAAACTAACATAATGTTAATGAAACGTAATATATCATTGTATCTTTTTCATATCAAGTAATGCAACATAAACATTAATTGTTATTTAAATTACGTAATGTTACATGTACTCATATTATAACATACGTTTTTTTCTTCAATTTTCACGATCATTTTTATACTACGTATATATATTTTTTCACACATATAATATTTTCATACAGATACAAGTTCCGTAATAATATTTTCATACACGGTCAATAATTTGATGCATCTTTCTTAATATAAATAAGTAACAAGTCAACGTATAAGTGTCATTGAACACAATATAATGTTTTAAATCGTAAAATTTTAAAGTATTATTTCCTTTATGTATTCATTAAGAAAGTATGTGGAGGATCTAAATTCTCCGTTGACATAATCTATGAAGTTTATCTTCTTGGAAATATATGAATATAAGAATTTATTGACATATTCATCATAAACGTAAGAAAATGCAATAATAAATTAGAAGAATGTAGTCTATATTAACAGTTAAAAAAATCTATGTATTTTCACACATTGATAATACAGTCAAATGTTAATTAATACAAACCAGATTAAATCATGTTTAATTTAAAATACAAATATTTATTTCTATTTACATTGATATCATGTAATATCACGCCTTTTATAGGATGATGGCGTATTTAAGACAAAATATAAAATTAATATATTTATCTTGTTTTAACTATTATATGTTGAATAGGTAAACAGAAATAAATTTTAATATGATAGGCTTTAAATAATTTAATTTATTGAAGGCATTGTAAGCTTTGGTATGTATATATTAGAAAATAACATTTGTAATGATACACTATGTTTATAAGTTAGTTTATTGTTAGGTAATAATATTTACTTAAAATCAAATTAATATTTCACACATTTTCATATACAATTCAGAACTCTAAGTTATGAAATTTATGTGGTTTAGAAGTCAATAAAGTAGACATGGACTAGAGATTCAAGGAAAAGAGTTGGGTCTGAAGATCTTATCTTCTACATTTATGTGGATTTCTCTTTTACGTTTACTATTTCTATGGATTATCTATAGCTTGTATACTGTAATAGTGATTATGTCTACTTTTTTTTTCTATATTGAGATTGATGAACATTTAAATTATAAAATAATCTCATTGGATACAAGTACATGTTAATTTAGGGAAATTTTGTTAGATTCAAGTGCATGCAATTTTACCCTTTTTAATTACTTTATTACGTATATCCTTATGTAACAATTACATCAAGTTTACCGTATCTCCGAAAATTATATGATGACTTAATAAAAGATTTGTTATGGTTATAGAAATGTCATATTAATCTTAAAAATAACGAACTTAATAACTTGTCTTATCATAGTATATTTGAAGTTCATATTTATTTATAGATTTCTTTTGTCCACCAAACAACTAAGTATTTTACAATGTTTTAATCGTAAAGGTATTATTCATTTTTCATTGACGATAGAAACACGATTTTCTATTTGGTATTGATTATTAATAAATGGTGTAATTACTTACCATGTTACTTATTATTCTACATTTTAATTATGGTAATTATTATATGAATATATAGAGGGAGGTTCTGGTGCGTACAAGTCATTTCGTGCATACGTGCGTACATGAACGTTTGTGTGTAATTTAATGAACCTCCATGCCTTATTTTTTGAATCACATATTTGTTATGAACCTCCATTTCTGGAATTTCACGTGGTTCAAAAAATAAGACATGGATGTTCATTAAATTCTAGGTTCATAACAGATATGTGGTTCAAAAAATAAGATATGGAGGTTCATTAAATTACACAAAAAGGTTCATGTACGCACGTACGCATGAAATGACTTGTACGCATATGATCCTGAACCTAAATATATATATACAACCTGTTTTTCCTGAACCTTCTTTAGTATTCGACATATTATGTGATTCATGTAATGTATGTATTTCTACTTAAATGTATTGAAAATTTAAAAGTTTGCATTTCTTAAGAAATATACGTAATTTTTTTTATTGCTTACTGAGTGTATTACTGGTAAAAGATTATTTAAAGAACTAAATCGACATATATTTTAGTAAAAGAAGTTATTGTTAGAATGACATTCTTTTTTATACGGGGAAAGTATATACTTATTTACATTTGTATAATGTTCACATTTATGAATATGTTTTTATACAGTACCGGATTAAATATTAAAAATTGAATCTCATTAGTTGTATATAGTTGAAATATTAAATTATATTTCCTAGTTAATTGTTCATTTCTAAATAACATTTAATTCATATCTTACGGTGTTATTATTATTTACTAATACCTTAATATGTGGCCACATGAACGAAAGACTTTGTAGTACTATTTACATGTGTTGGATTATTCTAGTAATTATTTCATTTCAGCTATGTTATTGATTAATATGTTTATACATTTTTAAATGTTGTAGTTCTCCAATAAGAGAAACTTTATAGATTTGATCCGCGTAATGGTTAGGCCATTGGCCTATTTAGTTGTTGGATGTATCGAGGAGATAATGCTTTTAGAAACTGTAAGCTTCAGACAATTTATCTTTTTCGTGTTACTTTTGTTAAATCTACTCCGTTTCGCATGAGTATGTTGGTAAGCACGAATCAAAGTGTTTATTACATAATGTAATAAATATAATATTTAATTCCACTATATTCAATATTGTTTTGAAATAATAATAATAAGTATCATATATATTATTTAATTTAATAAAAAATAATAATGTGTACAAAATGTGTATTGTATATCACCCATATATAGCAATTAAATACATCAAATGGTGTCTTTATATAAAACATATTACAATTATTTATCGTAATTTGGTTGGATGTAAAATTCTCGTAAATGTTTATGTTTTCCTTTTGTTATATTACATTTTTTACAAACAACAATAACAGATTGACAGCTTGCATCAACCAATAAGAACAGCGATTGTTAAAAACAGATTTGAGGTTCGTATATCTTAACATGTCATAATTATTACTTCTTCATAATTATCTTACACATATTTCCTGATATTTTTTATAATAATTATACACAACCTTATTAATACCAATTATCTATAAAGACCACAATCAGCTAATAATTATGCTACATAAATGAGGCAAGATACGTTCATTTGTTTATTAATCTATTTTATATGAATTCCATGCATTTGGCCATTCTTATACATATGTTAGTTCTAATGCTCGTTTTACATGTTAGTTATCATGCGTACAATATCGGGGAGATTGTTGAAGTTGTAGGAATACATCAAACTCTAATAGGTTTCTTACATAAAGATGTGGTAATTCATACCCCGTTTCCAAATTCTTATTGGTCGAGTATTTTACACTACTGAATCAAGATCGACGTACACGCTTGAAAGAGTTAGTAGATCATCATAGGTTGTGTATTCCTAAACTTCTTGAAACAATTCCAGCATATCATTTTGGGGTCCGTTGTGTGTGCATGGAAGAGTGTAGGTTGGTGGGAGGGAATAGTGATTCGTTGTTGGAGTAATCAAGACAAGTATCGTGTATACTTTCCCTGATAACGATGAGACACTAATAGTAGACAACACGCGTATCAAGAAACATTTTACTTAACAAACAATGCATGCTCTTTCAGTATTTAGATCTTGTAAACCAGGCAGTTTAACTTAATCTTCATGTAGTTGTGTTGTGTATTTGCGAAGTTCATATTAATGCATGATCTTTTTTAATAATATACCCATGTCTTCGAAATATAATATTATGTTTAGTAATACCTTATGACATTATATATTATCACAATTATGTGTAAACATTAAAACTACTTCATAAGATTAAATAAATTATTGTTTTAGCTCTATGATTGCACACAATACTTTGTACTTCAGTCACCTACATGATCACATAATATATTGCAGTGTTGTATTATTACATATATTTTCTTCAAAATTTAAATAAAATTCATAGCACCATAATAAATTGGATCGTTTTATCCTCACAAAAAGTTAAGAATTTACAACGGAACAAAAAAATGACTATGAATCCATATTGTAATTATGCCACCGAAATATACATGTATATCAAACAATGAAAACATAGAACACATTATTATTCATGCTCACACATTTAAATTATAAATGTTATATAATTTTGACATACATTAATTTCAATATGGACAAAATAAAATAAAATTAAACATTATTGCATCATCCAGGCTAGAGAATACAACAAAAATAAAAAATAAGACACATAAATCTACATAATTCCAGTAGATAAAATCATCATCTTCATATCTTTTCCTATACTTTATCACACATGTATACCCAATTAATTTGTGAACCACATACTTTTTTTATTGTTAGATATTTAAATTATATAGCAAAAATATAATTTTTAAATTGATTATACCCGATATAATATAAATATATTATTTTTGCCATTAACTATTTTACACATAAAAATATTTTATTCATATAATCATACGAAAACGTATTTGACAAATAAACATATCAAGAAATAATCTTACAAAAACGTAAAAGACAACATGAACCGCAGGGCCACATATAGTCTTCTTCTTCCGCTTTGTAAGTTAGTATTCGGCTATTCGTATTTCTTCGCAATTCGCATTTCGCAACCCTAACTCCCTAAGCGCAGCCGCACCGCAGGCTTCGTCAGTCACCCCGCTCCTTCTCCGGCTCCGCAGTCTTCAGCCGCACCGCAGTCTTCTTCGCTTCGCTCGGTCACCCGGTCACCGGGTCTTCGTCTCCGGCTCCGCAGTTCGTCACCCGGTCTTCGTCTCCGGCTCCGACCTCGTCTAGCCTGCAATCCTCTTCGTCACCGGTCACCCCGTCTTCGTCTCCCGGCGCCGACCCTTCTCCGTCTCTGACCCCAATAAGTTACTGCCGGTTGGTGTTCTTCCTCTCCAATTTTGCTGTTTACTTAATATTAGTCAATAGTATTTGAGTGTTTATAATTAAGTGTTTACCGAGGAAAGTGTTTACTCAGTTAAGTATTGTTAGATTTCTCAGCAATGGCACCATTGTTTGTAAATTGTTTAACTGACAATCTGAAATTACAATTGCTCTTTCATTGTTTACTGTATTACAATTGCTCTTTCAGTGTTTACTGCCGGTTGGTATTTTTTGGACTGAAATTACAATTGCTCTTTCAGTGTTTACCGGGTTTCCGGCCCGGTCTAAGGGTCCGAGTTTTAAAAAATCCGGGTCCGCCAGTCCGGGCTACGGGTTGTCCCTTGAAAAAAATCCGGTCCGGTCCCGGAATTGCAGCCTTACAAGTCGCCATTTATGTTTTATCGATACGTGCTGTTTATCTTAGCCCAGAGATCACTGTCCTGATTCTTTGAACCTCCTAGCTTGGTCAATTGGGTGCTGTTATCAATACGTGCTGTTTATCAATACGTGCGTTTTGCTAATTTTCTGGTTGTGTCTCATGATCATAGCCTCCTAGATTCATAGGTTTTGGATGAAATCGGGCTTTTAGGTTGGTTCGAATAGGAAAACTCTCCCAGATTTATAGTTTTTGTTACTTAATTACCTTCCATCAAGACTATTCTACATTAGTTATGATACTAGATATTATTATCTGTTGCAATCTGTCTATGTTTTGATCACGGAATGGCATTGACACTTGGCAATGTCTATTATTGTTTTCAGTGTCTGTACTGTCACTTACTGCCTCATTGTTTTCTGTTTGTTTGAGAGGATGATTATGAAACTTAATAATATATATGAATGTACTAAATTGAGCTTACAGCTATGAAAAACTGCTATTAATGTGTTATGTATGGCTGATGTATGAATATGCTAATCCATGTTTAGTTAATTTTTAGAGGCTATGAACTGGTGAATAGAAAAACGTAGAATTATTTCATGCCGTAAATTGACTATGTTTGTACTCAATGTTGAAGCTAAGTAAAAATATTTCATTAGATAGGACTTTGCTTGATCCCTTTTCATTCTTTAATTGTTATGCTTCTTTTTCCTTGGATGCATTCTTCAGTGATCAAATTGAATTTTGATTTGAGTTATATTAGACCTACCCTGTAGAGTGAATGATGAATTGGACAATCCATGAATTTATTGGATTATTAAGTACCGTTCCTTTTTCAAAACAACTAGTCTCGACAAATTTGACACTGATTAGCATTCAGAGTGCTAAGAATTATTGTAAAATTTAATGATACTCGATTGAATTTAGTATGTGTTGGCTGGTGTGTGCTTAAATTTGTTGAGACTAGGTGATCAAATTGTTATGCTTTTTTTTCCTTGGATGCATTCTTCAGTGATCAAATTGAATTTAGTATGTGGTGGCTGGTGTGTGCTTAAATTTTCGCTACACAAAGAACATGTTAATTTATTCACGCATAATCACGCCAAAGGTCGTTTTTCTTGAAGGACGTTTATTATGTAATAGTAACATACTTATGGATTATCATTAGTATTTTGATTAATTTGAATTTTGAGTGACCAATTTGAATTTTGAGTGAACCGGATATTATGAAATTTTAATGTGGATTTCAGTGAAACGGATATATCGGAATCCGGTTCAAATATCCGATCCGAACTGTTTCAGCCGGATATCCGGCTTATACCGGATCGGACATGGATCGAGATTTCACGATAAACAAGTACCGGATATCCAGTATACCGGATCAGATCGATCCGATTGCTCAACCCTAGTTAGTAGTGATGTGCTTGAGAAATATCCACTTTGATAATATGTCAATTTAATTAAGAAAGCAGATACTATATGATTTTATTGAAGTTAGTAGAGTTGTGCTTTCTGATTTTATTGTATTTGCTTTCATAACATATTTGCTAGTATTAAGATACTATATGGTTGTCTATTTATTCTTATTGTTATTATACATATCATTACCTTTCTAAAAACATATAATTCAAGTGCCGTATCCCCGCCGTATCCAAATTTTGTAAAATTGAGATTGCTGCATCCGTATCGGATACGTATGGGTGTCGACCTATCCGTATCCGTATCAGGGTAACATAGCTATTTGTTTGTTGATGTATTGGAATAAAATAAGGACAAATTTATACCTGGGTTCAAATAAACAGTATGCACTACTTAAGCTCTGTTGAACAGGATGAAGTCATTAATCTAGATTTAATCTTTGTGATTTACAGCAGGCGATACGGATGACCTCTATGTCCGATTTGGCAGCATTCAAGCTTTTGGAATGTCAAATTGCCAAGGTCCGTCCTTAATTCCCTTTGCCTCCCTGTTGATCACTAGTTTCCTGCCTATAGATTTTTTCTTTCTCTGTTTTCTGTAACATTTTAGTTTAATTGAATGTGCTGCAGGGGTCTCGCACTCAGAGTGATCTGTTTTTGCCGAAAACCAGGATTAATGGGAGGAATTTCAGGCGCCATATTCGGGTTTCAGCTCGATGTTCAAGTCAATTTGATGGAGTTTCTGCAAAGAGAATTACTGGTTCTTGTCAAAAGCTGAAGGCAGTGGTTTCTGAAGATTTAAGCACATCATCGAGTAAGGATTTTATTGAATCTGTTGAAGAGGTTATACACTTCTTCAGAATCCCTCTTCTCCAAGATTCTGGGTCTGAAGAGCTGCTGAAATCAGCCCAGGCGAAAATCTCTACCAGCATAATCGGCATCAAAACCGAACAGTGTTTCAATATTGGGCTGCATGCAGAGCTCACAACTGAGAAACTCAAAGCACTGAGATGGCTCCTTGGAGAGACATACCAACCTGAGAATTTGGGGACTGATAGCTTTCTTGATGGGCAGAGAATGGAAGGTTGCAGTGCTGTTCTTGTTGAGGTGGGTCCCAGATTGTCTTTCACCACAGCATGGTCTACAAATGCTGTATCTATCTGTCAGTCATGTGGGCTCACGGAGGTCAACCGTATGGAAATGTCCCGCCGATATCTTCTGTTTACCAATGATGTGTTACAAGATGATCAGATTGCTGAATTCGCTGCTATGGTTCATGACCGTATGACTGAATGTGTGTACACCCAGAAGCTTTCTTCCTTCAAGACGAGCGTAGTTCCAGAGGAAGTTCAGCTTGTGCCAGTAATGGAGATGGGTAGAAAGGCCCTTGAAGAGATAAACCAGAAAATGGGTCTGGCGTTTGACGAGCAGGATTTGCAGTACTACACGAGCCTTTTCAAGGATGATATTAAGCGAAACCCTACAACCGTGGAGCTATTTGATATTGCTCAGTCCAACAGCGAGCACAGCAGGCACTGGTTCTTCATGGGAAAAGTAATTATAGACGGAGAGCCCATGGACCAGACTCTAATGCAGATTGTTAAGAGTACTCTGAAGGCGAACCCCAACAACTCTGTGATTGGTTTCAAGGACAATTCTAGTGCTATAAAGGGTTTCCCTGTGAACCAGCTGCGTCCCACCATGCCAGGTGTAGCCTGCCCATTGGATATTGACAAGCGCGATCTTGACATTCTATTTACAGCCGAAACCCATAATTTCCCATGTGCTGTGGCTCCATACCCTGGAGCAGAAACTGGCGCTGGTGGTAGATTAAGGGATACCCATGCCACAGGTAGAGGTTCATTTGTTGTTGCGTCTACTTCTGGTTATTGTGTAGGTAATCTTAATATGGAGGGTACTTATGCCCCGTGGGAGGATCAATCATTCAGTTACCCTTCAAACTTAGCCCCACCTCTGCAGATTCTGATTGATGCAAGCAACGGCGCGTCTGATTACGGTAACAAGTTTGGCGAGCCAATGATTCAGGGATACACAAGAACGTTTGGCATGAGACTTCCTAATGGGGAGAGGAGAGAATGGCTGAAGCCTATTATGTTCAGCGCTGGAATAGGTCAAATTGATCATATCCATATAACTAAAGGGGAGCCAGAAATCGGGATGTTGGTTGTGAAAATAGGTGGCCCTGCTTATCGTATAGGTATGGGAGGTGGCGCTGCTTCGAGTATGGTGAGTGGTCAGAACGATGCAGAGCTTGACTTCAATGCAGTACAGAGAGGAGATGCTGAGATGGCGCAGAAGCTGTATCGTGTTGTTCGTGCTTGTGTTGAGATGGGTGATAAAAACCCTATTATTAGTATCCATGATCAGGGCGCTGGCGGCAACTGTAATGTTGTTAAAGAGATTATTTATCCTGAAGGTGCTCAGATTGATATCCGAGCTGTTGTGGTTGGTGATCATACCATGTCTGTTTTGGAGATATGGGGCGCTGAGTATCAAGAGCAGGACGCTATATTGGTTAGGCCTGAAAGTAGAAGAATGCTGGAATCGATCTGTGATAGAGAGAGGCTTTCAATGGCTGTAATCGGTACTATTAATGGTGAAGGGAGGATTGTATTGGTTGATAGTTTAGCTGGAGAGAAGTCTCCACCGGCTGTTGACCTTGAATTGGAGAAAGTATTGGGTGACATGCCTCAGAAACAGTTCGAGTTCAAAAGGATTGCTAATCACGCCGAGCCACTTGATATAGCTCCTGGGATTACGGTTCTTGAGACTCTGAAGCGGGTTCTTAGACTTCCTTCTGTAGGTTCAAAGCGTTTCCTGACAACAAAAGTTGACCGTTGTGTGAGTGGTTTAGTAGCTCAGCAGCAGACTGTAGGACCGTTACAGTTACCGTTATCTGATGTTGCAGTGATAGCACAGACTTATACTGATCTTACTGGTGGAGCTTGCTCGATTGGCGAGCAGCCAATTAAGGGTCTGCTTGATCCAAAGGCCATGGCAAGACTAGCGGTTGGTGAAGCGCTGACGAATCTGGTTTGGGCTAAAGTTACTTCCCTTGAAGATGTGAAAGCGAGTGTGAACTGGATGTATGCTGCGAAGCTTGATGGTGAAGGCGCTGTAATGTATGATGCAGCTACAGCTCTTGCAGATGCCATGATTGAGCTTGGTATTGCTGTTGATGGTGGGAAAGACAGTCTTTCAATGGCTGCTCGTTCTGGAGATGAGGTGGTTAAAGCTCCTGGGAATTTGGTTGTTAGCTCTTATGTTACTTGCCCGGATATCACCAAGATTGTTACTCCTGATTTGAAGCTTGGAGATGAAGGTGTTCTTCTGCATATTGATTTGGGCAGTGGAAATCGTCGACTTGGTGGATCTTGTTTTGCTCAGGTATAAGAAAATTTGAATTTCCGAAAGACAGAGCTTACGTACACACTTCTTTATTTTACTAATTGTTTTTTCTTTCACCTACAGGCCTTTGACCAGATTGGGAACGAATGCCCTGATATCGACGTTCCTTACTTGAAAAAAGTATTCAACGGAGTTCAGAATCTTCTGGAGGATGATTTGATCTCAGCAGGCCATGATATCAGCGACGGTGGAATTCTCATCACTGTCCTTGAGATGGCATTCGCCGGAAACTGTGGAGTTAATCTGGACTTGATCTCAAACGGTAACAATCTCTTCAATACATTATACTCCGAAGAGCTCGGACTGATTCTCGAGGTCAACAAGAACTCAGTCAACCTCGTACTCTCGAATCTGCAAAAAGACGGTATCATCGCTGATGTCATCGGTCACGTCACCTCCACACCGACCATAGATCTGAAGGTCGACGGTATCAGTCACTTGAACACCGAAACAGCGTTGCTACGAGACATGTGGGAGGAAACAAGCTTTCATCTGGAGAAATGCCAAAGCCTAGCTTCGTGCGTCGAATCTGAGAAAAACGGGTTGAAAAAGAGACACGCGCCGTCCTGGTCGTTATCGTTCACTCCATCGCACACCGACGAAAAATACATGCAGGCGGAAACAAAGCCGAGGGTCGCTGTGATCCGAGAAGAAGGTACGAACGGAGATAGAGAAATGTCTGCGGCGTTCTACGCTTCGGGTTTCGAGCCGTGGGATATCGCGATGTCCGATCTCCTCAAAGGTTCGGTTTCCTTGAAAGATTTCAAAGGGATTGTGTTCGCCGGAGGTTTTAGCTACGCCGACGTCCTCGATTCCGCGAAAGGATGGTCGGCTTCGATCCGTTTCAACCCTCCGATTCTGAAACAGTTTGAAGAATTCTATTCGCGTCCGGATACGTTCAGTCTGGGCGTTTGCAACGGATGTCAGTTGATGGCGCTGTTAGGCTGGATTCCAGGACCGGAAATCAGCGGTGGTGACCTGTCGCAGCCGCGGTTTGTACACAACGAATCCGGTCGGTTCGAGTGTCGGTTCACGAGCGTGAGTATCAAGGAGTCGCCGGCGATTATGTTTAGGGGTATGGAAGGAAGCACTCTGGGTGTGTGGGCTGCGCACGGGGAGGGGAGAGCGTATTTTCCGGAGAGTGGGTTGCTGGATGAGGTGGTGAACGCTGAGTTGGCGCCGGTTAGGTATTGTGACGATGACGGTGCGCCGACGGAAGAGTATCCGTTTAATATGAACGGGTCGCCTCTGGGGATTGCTGCGCTGTGTTCGCCGGATGGTAGACACCTGGCGATGATGCCTCATCCTGAGCGGTGCTTTATGATGTGGCAGTTTCCGTGGTATCCCAAGGGGTGGAGTGTTGATAAGAAGGGGCCGAGCCCGTGGTTGAAGATGTTCCAGAATGCCAGAGAATGGTGTTCTTGAGAAGATCATCATGGTATGTATACATGTTTAGTGATATTGATATATTTGCTGAGTTTTATAACTGGAATTCGAACTTTGTTTCGAGTGAATCTTGAATAATACTACTGCGTATTAACCTTTTTGGAATGCAATGCTGCATGTACTGAACTTCTGGTGAAAGGTACTGAATTGAGGATAACTTATTCAAATCAGGTTTGATGTTGCATCTTATCTTATCTTTGGAATGATTACTATGCAATAACATTAATTCAGTTGAAGGAGCGAATATCAAAGTGTCAGGGAGAGCTGGAAAATGAATCTCAATTTTTTTAAATGGCTGATCAATATTAGCCATGATCATGCAAGAATTGCTTAGAATATGTAACGGATAAGGCACATAAATCAGATATCCTGGAGGACCAATCTCTCATTATCTTCTTTTATTTTGTTATTTATAATGGATTAAATATTAAGATTATAAGTCATATTTGTATGGTGGTTTAGAAATCAAATTATAATCGTACAAGCATATTGGAGCTTATGCTTAATTTTTGTTAAAAATTTAGTCAATTGTTCTGCATTACAAGCAAAAACTTTAAACAAAACTGACAAAATTATCAAAAGAGATATAATTAATATCAATTAGAGTGAAAACCGGAAAATAAATTTTCAAGTTACCTTAAACTTTTCTAATTTGGGGAAGCACATTAAAAAATAAGGTCGGTTTAGCTAGTTTACTATCAGTTTACCAATACTATGTAAAAATCAAGCTATTATATAGCCTAACAATGAGATTGTTTAATTCCATATTTAACGTAAATAAACCACTACTTTATCATCAAAGACAAAAGAGGATATGTTTAATGTGAATAAATTAATACTTTGAGGCCAAATCAAGGGACCGAATTGTACAATTTTAGTGACAACATTTACTGAGTAGACCAACTTTTATAGATAGATATAGATATATCTACATATATAGATAGATGAATAAAAACTGAATTAGACTGTAGTACAATGTTGTCACTAAATCGTACTGCTTGTGCAATTTTTGGTAGACCAACTTTTATAGATACATACAGACACTGATGAGAATGGAGTAACATAAATCATCCTTATTCTGAACACCGCACTTTTTGGTATGACTACTACAATTATAATGCAAAAGTCTGTACAATTTCGTGTGTTCAGTTTGTCCTTTTCTAGCAAGAAAATACTATGTTATGTGAAACCAAGAGGGATGCCAAGTCATGTTTGCTATTATCTTCTATTATACTACTCCGGATACAAATACATAGTTTTAAACAAAATTTTACACAAATTAAGGTAAAATTTTTTTTATATAATAGATTTTAGTGTAATGATTACATAGAAGTAAATGTGGTAAAATTAGAAAAAAGTTGTTAAAATGACATGTATTTATATTAAAAAAATTGTTTTTATAATAACATGTATTTGTATCCGGAGGGAGTAAACAACTTGAGATGGGGTTGGACTTAGAATTAGTCATATCCAATAACAACTTATTTCTCATCTGACAACAATGATTTGTCTACTTCCAAAGTAGCATCATGATACATCGATTTATAACAAAATACAAACACTAGAAGAAAATAGGTTCAGAAACTGAAGATTAAACAAATGAACAACTGAAAGCATGTCTATATTACAATCATATTCTAAACCCACAGCTACAAACACAATTCCAAACAAGAACAACAGAACTAATCAAACTCAATTAGCAGGTCTCCAACACGACAACGCATACAATAACCTACCTTTCCATCCCTGAAGCATCCAATTACCAACTTCATCAACCACAAAATCCTTATGGTAATTAGCCCTAACCATCGCTTTAGCATTGCTCAGTATCTCTCTATCCCAACCCACTTGCCTCAATCCAGCTCTCTGAATCCTCACTTGCCACTGTTTATAAGTCTCCGGTCTCTCAACCCTCTCGTTCCCCTCGCATGCAACAATATTCAAAATCTCTCTCCCATACATCCCTCTCTCAATCAACTGTCTCTCTTCTCCCTCACGCGGCATTGTAGCTTCAAACATGTCAAATATAGACGAGTAATGAAACAGAGCTTCCTTAAACCTTGTAGTAAAAAACGGAGCATTGTACGTTCCATTCACAATCCCATGGATGAACAGATCAGGCTTCAGATTCTTCACCAGCTTCAAGAACGCGTCTCGTGGACTGTCTACTTCAACTGTATCATCAAGAAGAACCTTGCCTCTGTACAAGCAGTTCACTACAAGAAGCTCATCTGGATTGAACTTGAAATCATCACGTGATAATGTCTCCCATTTTTGCGCGATGGGTTGGTATTCAAACGGAACTCCGAATCTTTTACAGTATCCGGATAACCGGCGGCCGGTTTCTTCAACGCGGGCCGCCGGTTGATACCCACGTTCAGGAAATTCAACCGCTGTGATTCTGAGTACAGGTGGACCGTTTTTGTGTTTTGAAAGGGCTTGAATGAAGCAAGGCCATTGGATACCGCAGAAGATACCGAAATCAATGATGTGTACACGTGTTGTGTTTTGGGAGAGTTTTATTATGGTTTTGTTCGCCATGAAGAATGATGTTCTTTTGAAAGGGGCGGATTTGACGTAGAATCTGTAGGCGTTGAGGAAGGAGGAAGCTGAGATTTGCCAATTGAGGAAATCTGAGTAAAGCTGTGATGCGCTACCTGCTAAACGTGATTCGAGACCGTCGGCGAAGTAATGCGCGACTCTTTGATTGTTGTCTCCGAACGGAGATGAATGTTGTCGGAGGCGCTTTAGAAGGTCTTTTGCTCCTTTGAAGTCAAAGGTTGAAACTGCTTGTGCGCATTGAGTAAGGAGTGGGTTTAAGTCAACTACATCTTCGTTGTTGTTGATCTGTTTCTTCGATCTCGATTTCTTCCCCTTGGTGGTGGTTTTTGCGGGTTTATTATCATTGTCGGAGCATGATGGTCCGACTTTGCAAGCGAGTAGGATATCATCGTACTGCTCCATTTGCACTTCATCTTCAACATAGAATGTGTGTTTGCTGCTTCTACCGTCTTCACCTTCATCGCTGTCATCTCTTTGATGGATTCTCCTCCCTCCTCTGGAGTGTGTAACAGAAGAGATTCCGCTACTCTCTGGGTTGCTCAGATCAATGATGTTTGATAAAGCCTTCTGAATCCAGTCAAAATTGTTTTGTGTGGTTTCGGTATTCAAAAGGTTGGAGAAATCGGAGGTGTTAAGGTCAACAGTGACTTCATCAGGGCCGCTAGCGGAGCTAGAAGATGAAGAAATGGTGTTTGTGGGGATAGAAGGATGAAATTGGGATTCAGCTCTATCTGGGATTTGAACATTTGGAACCAGAAATGGTGGGATAGAGTAGGACTCTCCAATGGCATCGTACAAGGACTTTTCAGTGGCTTGAAGAGCGATGTAGTCTTGTAAGGTAGATGGCCTATCATCCAGATCCTCTTCCATGAGGATATCAGTCAAGAATTTGAGAGGAGCATCGGAGAAATCAGGTACTTCTGGACTATCACCGGAAATAGGGTTGGAATCATAGGAAGACGTTGGATTTGAAATAGAAACATGATCTGAACCATATGAAGGTACAGTATCAGGAGAATTGATAAGATAATCGACTTCAAAGGAGTCGCTAGAAGGCGAGTCCTGGTTCAAAACACTAGGAGGTGATTCCTGGTTAGATTTGAAGAAGCTGGTGCCATCGAAGAAGAAAGAATCATCCATCTTCCCAATAGAACCCATCAACTCTGAAACGTACACCAAAACCTAAAATTAGACCAACAAAACAAGTGACAACCCCAAAAACACACGAGAAAAGCAACAGGTGGATAAAATTCAAGGGTTTTGACCAGGAAATTAAGGAGAAGAAAGGCCAGGTGGTGGTTGAAAAGGAAATTCAACGAAGCATACCTTTATACGAAACGAGTGAAGCTGGAGGTGGGATTGAAATTGAACAAAGGCGAGGGAGAAGATAAGCCGTGAAGCTTCTGGGAAAGCGGGGGGAAGGGAAGGAAAAACAAGAGCAGTTGGAAAAGTGAGTTATTTATGGTAGTCAAAGCTGATCTACAACAGAGACCGCAGAGATCCGATTGAGTGCTCAAATTAAAAAGCAAATTGCACGGCGAAGATGGAATGTGGAGGAACTACAGAGACCCACATGGGCTATGGTGATTGCGGTTGATTTGTCCAGTATCTGACAATGGTGATTTGCTTTCTCTATAAAATTGTCTCTCTCTGCATATATTGGAATCAGGAATTATTTAATACGGCCTTGATACCCAAGCAAACATTTTTATAATCTGGAAAAACTGTAGTGCTAGCTACTGCTAGTTATCGATAAGATATTATTCACTGAGGAAGAATTAGATAATGTAATAAACTGTCACTCTACCATTCCATTACAAACAAAACAATACATCATCGTTCATGACTAAGGAACATGGCCAGAGATAAAAACCGGGAGTGACGTAATTAAGCACGGCTCGAGGTTGAGTAACTAAACTATGGCTTTAGTTTAATCCCAAGAATCTGGATAATGATTTGTAAAATTACACAGTTTCTACGTCTAATATAAACAAAAGGATTGTGCAAGTACGAATGCCTGAAAGCAATTCGATTCAATAAACGAATTAAATAAAATTTCATCCTAAAATTAATTGACAATATGAGCAGTAATTTACGAGGTTATATATAAGGTTTGTTATCTCTCAACTTTAAATGTGTGATATTATTCCAACGCGCTCCATCAAGTGCAACGGGGCTCGGCTAGTTAGTCAAGTTGACATTAAAGGAGTGTGGATAGAAATCTGATTCTCTTTATAGTCAATGTCTCAAGTAACTCGTGTAGTCCCAAGGTTGAAACCCGCATCTGATACCATGTCAAATTACACGGACCCTACGTTCAAATACGTACAAGAGGGTCGTGCACGTACAATCCCATAAGCGTAGTCCCAATATACAAGTCTAATGGGGTTTCATTCTAAAATCAATTAACGACATGGGGAGTGATTCACGAGTTTTTATATTGGACTTGTTATCTCCTAACTTTCGTCGTAGGATACTATTCCAACATGTTCCTCGAGTGCAATAGGTATTAACTGGCCTAGATGACATTGGATGTGTGTATGACGGGATCAAAGCCAATTTATTTTAGGATGGGATTTCATTAGACTTGTATGTTGGGTCTTAACCTATAACTTTAACGTAATTGTAAAACTTGCAGTTGGTTGTAATGCCTAAGTTTTAGGTTTTATGGGTTGTAACAAAAATTTGAACTAAAGTCTAAGTTAAAGTTGAGTATTACTAAAACCAGGATTTTAGGATCAGATTACATAGGATTATTGAAACCGGATGATAAATTCGGATTGTAAAGTCGTAGGATTTTAAACCCTAATAAAAAATATTTTATATTGAATTATAAACGTTGTATTATAGAAAAATTAATAAAACTATAAATTTTTATATATGTATAATTGTAACCATTAGTTCAAAGATCTAATTGCTCATGAATCTCGCGTCATGTATAATAAATTGTAAAAACAACAACAACTTTAGGATATTAGCAAATTAGGCTTGACGCATATAACATATCCTCTATAAGGGTTGGTTAGTTCTTTATCACATATATCAGCAAAATGTTATGTTTTAAGCTTGAGATCATGAGAGATGCACATATAAGGAAATCATAATTGTGATAGAGATGGAAATATGTAATAACTAAGCTCTAAAATAGACGTTAGTGTCTCGGAAACTTTTGATGTTAGGATCGCATGTGGATCATAAAATCGTAAGATCCTAGTGATTTTATGAGATGCAATAAGATCTAGAGTTATATTTTGACATGTATATATTTTAATGATAGATACGGATCAAAGACTTATCGTAAAATCGTATGTTTTTAAGATGCGGATCTAGGTTTTAAAAACCATAGAATGAGACATTTGACTCGAATCACTATGCAGACTAAGAGTCTCATGTAACGTTGAGGAGACGCAAGTGTTGAAGGTGCCCGGTACTTAAGTTCCTAGTGTTGCTTTGTGCTTAGTTTGTTGTGAGTTGCTTCGGTTTCCTTAAGAGCGTATTATGGATTTTCTTCCTTTGTGATTGCCCCGTCTTGTGGCTTTGTTTGAGTCTTTTGAAGTTTTCTTGCTAGTCATTGAACCTTGGATATCATTTCTATTGTTGTTCTTGCTTTAAAGGACATTGGTTTTTCCTTAGTGAACTTGATTTGTTCATCGACGATGTCTGAGTTCTTACACTTCCGTTTTATGTTTGATATCGCAAATCAACCAAAAATCACTACATCCCAAAAGGATCGATCAGACACAACAAGTAATATTTGAAAGCAATAGAGGACACAGAAGAGTGATTATCCAGTTTAGGAAAATGCCCTACGTCTGCGGAGCCTCATGGGAAACTCAACCCAATCATGCACTATCAACACCAATTCAAAGGACGATTACACAAGAACAAAGCGGCCAGTACAACAACAAGGAACACTAAACTGAGAGATACATGAACTAGAAGGAAGAATAATCAAGGAGAGATAAGCCCCCTTTCAACAACTCTGGAGACTTCAATCTGGGAAATCTTGAATGCGAACCACCGGATCTCAATGCACTAACAATAGAGTTGGTGAAGCAACACCACGAAAGTCACCGGACTCGAACAAGAAGCTCGACCTTTCCTTCTCTCTTGGAAGTCTCTCTCTTTCTTTGTAAGTTGGAAGCGACATAAATGTTTTGGGTAAACCAAATCCTGTCTCTCAAGAGAACTTATATACGAAGGTCTCACCAACTATCAACGAGCTAACGTTTCTCTAGCATTGGGTTATTACCTTTGCGCCTTTCTCACTTGGCGTTTCCATGCCCAAATCCAAAAATGCATCCAACTAGCCGAAGTCCGGGGTAGCAACATTCTGAACCGTAAGTTTATGTTGTACCTACCATTAATAATGTTACATGTGCTATACCAAATCCTCTTTACAAGATTACAAACTAGGATCAATTACATAACAATGTCCTCTAAGGATTCCTCAAACTTAATCTGATTATCATTTTTCATTTGCTCGATATTTTGAATAAGGCTAAACAACCGGATTGATCTGGACTGGATCTGATTAATTACTTTCGACTTGTAGTTTTTGTGTGTTTGTAATCAGACAACGGATCTCCTTGCTTCACTAGCATGAGATCTTTACTCCATTCTTTCAAAATATGAAGATAAGGAGTATTATCGATCACAAAATTGTCGTGTACAACAGAGCAGCCCCCAAGTTAGTTTAATGCATGGGTCCAAATCTTCAACACCATGATATAATAAAGCAGTTTTAATTAATTAACTACTCCTTAATTATGAGGAGAAGTGCATTGTACATGACCGAATTATTGATTTCTTTTTGGTGTAAGAGACCGAAATATCATTGGTGACTTTAGCACTTTCGGGGACCTGCTTAAGTGTAGTAATATTGGAGTATCTATTTGCCTTTCTGCCCTTTTTCTGTATGCCTTTTCTGCCCTTTTTCTACGCATATTCAAGCCCGCCATAATCGACTTCCTATACAGTCATGGAGAAAGTTAACGTTATGAATTAAGGAGTATACTAAGGCATAGTTATATTATATGCATACAGTTAAAGCAGTTTTTAGTGATATACTGATAATGTCATTCCTTTAGTTTTTGCAGATGATATAATTATATTGACAAACGTGTTCGGTAGAAATATGATTTACATTCGATGACACTCTGAATAAATTCTAATAAATATCGGATATCAAAATTAACTATCACAGAAGCTCCGTACAAACGTCAGCCAATATCGGCAATACTCAAAAACATCGCCTTGCGCCAATCTTTAACATTCAAGTTACATCGGGGATGGAGAAGTATTTAGGAATTCCAATAGGGCCAAGACGGGTAAAAAACTCCTGCTTCGATGAAGCCATACTCAAACAACAATTAAATTATTGGAAGGCTAGCTCGCTGTCTCAGGTTGGTAGGCTGACACTAATATAATCCAATCTTCTTTCTAAAACAAACTACCTCATGCAAAGTTTTTTTCTAGCCGTATGCGTCTGTAAACACATTGACGACATCAATAGGAATTTCTTTTGGAACAAGTGACATCTTTCTAGTCCACCGCTAACTGCTTGGGATAGAATATGTAGACCTACCCTTTTGTTGGTCTTGGCTTACATAAAGCTTCGAACATTAACGTTGCTCTTCAAATAAAACTACTCTAGAAAATTATCTCTGAAGCATCTAACATATAGGTCCGGATCATTTCTGAAAACTACCTGCAGAATTCCAATCTCTTCACATATAAACCAAAACGAGATCAATCATGGCAGTTTGCTCGACTTCTTCACCTCAGAGACTGTTTTAGAAAAGACACGCACTAGATTGTGGGGAATGGTAATGATATTATTTCTGGACAGACAATTGGATTCCAGGCACGGACATTAGTCCATATTTTAACCCAACTTGTCATTCATTAAGAACGATAATTGCAGAATAGATTCAAAACATGAACCAATGGAATCCTTTTAAATTAGCTACCATACTGCATGTACATATTGTGAACAAAATTATAGAAATTCACATTCTGCGGAAGAATACGTCTGATTGGATGATTTGGAAATTCTCTACATCTGGGGACTTTTCCACGAAATCGGCAACGACTGTAATTGCTGAATCTCCTGCTCAATATTAGTCACATAACCCTATCTACGAGAACGAATGGAGACTCAAAATCCCTCCCAAAATGCAAACATTCCTCTGGAAGACAATTACAGATTCATTACCGACTGCAAACCGCCTCAATAGATTTTCCAACTCAGGCCACCCTTCTGTACTCTTTATGGGACTAATGTTGAGAATACCTCCCACCTCTTTTTACAATGCACATATACGCTTCACCTTACATCCCAACTTGAATCCAAAATTAACCACAAATGTAATCTGCCATCGCTTGTTGACTACAACGACAACTTCAACACATTTTTATGCAATAATACAAATCCTGAACAACTTTGCTTTTTATGGTACTATATTTGGTTACACCAAAATTCAATTATCTTTCGGATTCTAACCCCAAACCAATCCCCGACGGACCTCGCATTCTTTCACTTCCATAACTGTACAACAACTCTTCGGGAAGCTTCCGATAGAAAACATTACTCTAACAGTAAAAGGCGGAAACGTTATGGCTCAACTTGGAAGAACCCGCCAAATGGACGGTTCAAAATCAATTTCGATGTTTCAGTCCACCCCACCGGTGCGTCATCGATTGGGTGTGTTGTGAGGGAATGTGTTGTGAGGGATTCAGATGGAAAAATAATTGCCATACATCGTAAACATATTCATGATTGTGATCCACCGTACACGGGAGCGTATTCGGCACTTGAAGTGCTACAACTCGCAACCTCACTTCATTTACACTATATTATCCTTGGGGGAGATAACCTCTCTGTCATTAATGTCATCAAACACATCTGGCATGTGCCCTGACCGATTATTCCAATCTTACATGATATTGACTCCTTGCTTCAGGCATTTGCAGGTGCAAGGGCGCTGCACTGCTATAAAGAATGTAACCAACTGACGCACATGATAGTAGCACATTCAACAACTGAGGATGACTTCAACGCTTCCGTTTTGTTTGGTTGTTACACCGATTGTAAGGGACTGCCATCTGCAATACCTGATTGTTGTATCAGGAGGATGGAGTCGGGTTCGGGCATATCTACTTCCTTGGCTCATCCTTTTATCTCCAAGCTACTCAGCATTGTCCAACGAGATAATGCGGGATCGGGTCGTACGTAGGTCGAACGGATCTCATTGTTAGCCTTGTATAAAAAAAGATATACAGATAATGCTCGTTATGGTTCATGAACCGTCAATTCTAGTTCATGAACATCTGGTTCAATGTTCTAGATTCAACAGTTGGTTGAACCGTAACCGAAATCTCAACATAGCCGGTTCATCGGTCGTGTTTCGATTTTCAAATAGTTAGTTACTCATTGCTTTTTTTATGGTTACGGCTCAAGACCTTGAGCTTTGAATTTTAGGTGCTTATTATAAAACTTTTAGTTAGTTTTAAAAACCTAAAATATTTTCAAATACTCGGTTTTTAAAACTTGAATTTATTACTTATTATAAAATTTTAAGTATTTAGTTTTCAAAACTCTAAGCATTTTATTAAGAATATGATTAAACCGTCTGTTCGGAGCCGATTAAATTTCATGAAGTTCCAATTCAAAGATTCTGAATATTAATAAACCTAGACAAAAACCTTTGATAATAGTTGATTACAAGGTTGAGAGTTGGTTTCACACGGTTCAGATTTAGTATGAACAACATTATATATACAGAGTATTATTCTAGCTTTTAACCAAAAGTATAATCAAATCTCCCTCATTAATGTACATATATGTTTACTTTATGTAGAGTTGCTATTTATTCATGTGTTTTTACATTTTTTTTTCTAGGAATGCACGGTCATTCTTGAAATTAATGAGAAAAAACTACTACTATTGAACAATTTAACTTGAGATTTTTACAGGGAGCCACCCCTTATATTGCAAAATTTATAAGAAATGATCTGCATGCAAGGATCGTGGCTCCAGGGGTAGTTCTTCCAAGGCTCAAGACAAGGGAGTAGTCGGCTATTCTAACGGTGGACGTTGGTGGTTGAGATGATGGAACAAGGTGTCATCACTGAGGGTGAGGGTGACGCGGAGTTAGGACAAGAGGAAGCAAACAATATGTGGATTCAGGACTAGTATTTATGGATGATTAAATGATGAACGAGTGTGAGGATGTATGTGTTTGTGGAGGAGTTTGTAAGAGGAACTTGACGTAATCAACAACCTGGTTTGGAAGAGGAGGAGCAGGGCTCACTTCAACATTTTCCATATTAGCTCCAAGCTGGACGATATTAAGGGGTAACACCCCTTATATAGAAGTTTACATGGATAAAATCCCAAGGTCCAAGAACTAGGTCTAGGCCCATGAGAAAACCAGGGGTGCCCATGCAGGGGTCCCGCACTTCTTCAAAGAGTTCAAAATAACTAAGGAAAGATAAGAAAGGAAAATCAGTTAGTTTAACGCGCTAGCTAAATGACACAAAGCGACATCAGGCTACATGACACTTTGCGGTCTTTGCAATCCTTGTGAGGGTGCGATCCTTAATCCTCACAATATTCATACATTGCGGTTGATGCTGAGAAGAGTCTTCACTTGAACTTTGAACTTCCTAGCTGCATCCTCTTTGGTCTCGCGTGCTACTATAGATTGTACTGCTTAGGATATTGCTCGTGCTCTTGCTCGGGTTTTGTGTCCATTGGATTTTACCTCAAATACCTTCTCCTCTTGCGCCGTCATGAGGTTTCCCGTGCTATCACTCTCCCCTTCTTGGATGCAAAGTGTCCTCCCTTTGCCATCGTCTTCATCAAGGTCAAAAGGAGAGTAGAGTGAGAGGTCTCCTACATTGAAAGTGGGTTGTGCGTCGCAGGAGTCGGGGAGATTGATCTTGTAAGCATTGATGCCAAAACGACAAAGGACCTTGAAGGGACCATCACCGCACAAGTCCAACTTCGAAAGCCATCTGGAGGGGGCGTTCCTTGTGTAGATGTACGCATACATAGTCGTCGAGTTCAAAGGAGATGACACGACGACCTTTGTTAGCATGTCACACATATTGATCCGCGCGACGCTCCAGCTATGCCTTCGTGTTGGTTATATGAACTAGTCCCTTTGTTCTTGTAACCAATAATGCCTCAGTTTTAATGATAATAAACAGCCTTATGAACTAATATGTGTATTGAGTGAGATATCGCAGGAAACTGATAGACCTTTGAGTTAATTAGGTGGTTTAAGCATGGAAAGCAACGAGCTGAAGTAGAGATACAAGAGCGAGTCCAACGAGAGGAATAGCGCTTAATGCGCTTAACCATGAGCAAGGGAACCGAGTGCTACTGGAGGGAACTGAACACGAAGAGTGAAGAATCGAGCTGCAGAGAAGTGAAGCGCTATATAAAGAGGACGCGCTCAAGGGAACCGAAGTCCGAATACACTGAAGAGGACCGAGAGCGTATATATTGTCATGAGCATTTGTTCAAAACAATACTAAAATAGATAAATGAGTATGGAATAGTATGAACTTACACAGTAGCTCGTAGTTCGGAACCGGATCGAGGAAAATTAAAAGTATGGAATGAGTAGATATGATGTGAAAATAGAAGTTTCCGTTTCAGTTTTGAGAAAAACCGACCTAATATGCCTATTTGATAAAAAACGAGCCAAAGAGGTTAACCTCGTATGGAATAGTATGGATTTACACAGTAGCTCGTAGTTCGGAACCGGATCGAGGAAAAGTAAAAGTATGGAATGAGTAGATATGATGTGAAAATAGAAGTATGGATTTACACAGTAGCTCGCATTTCCGCCTACCGTTTTTTAGAACACTATAAATTCCCTTGTCATCAGAAATGTCTCGATCCGAATTGATGCGAACTACTTTTTCTTGAACTGAACCGACGAAATGTCTCGATCCGAATCTGAATTAATCCAAACTACTTTTATCCGAACCGAATCAGAAATGTCTCGATCCGAATCCGAATTGACCCGAACTACTTTCATCCGAACCGAATCTGAAACGACTCAATCCGAATGGTCTCTGTCCGAACCGAATCCGAATTAGACAAACCCGAACTATATCCGGTCCGATCCGATCCGATCCGAATTGAAAAATGATCCGAACAAATCCGATCCGAATGACCCGATCCGAATCCGATCCGAATGATCTGATTGCCAGGTCTATCCCACAACCTTGCAGAGTTTGGGGTCTTCCTTCTCACGTAGTGGATGCGGCACCAAATTCAACAGAGTGAGGGATTATGCCCATAGACAACCTCAAAGGAGATGTCTTTGCTTCCGCATGGACTGATCTGTTGTAAGCAAATTCTATACAAGAAAGTAAAACTTCCCAATATCACAGGTTAGTTTTGAGGATGGCTCTAAGGAGTGATCCTAGGGTGTGGTTAGTGACTTTGATTCGGCCGTTAGTTTGGGGGTGGCAACTAGTAGAGAACAAGAGCTGAGTACCAATCTTACCCTATAGCATCGCCAAAAGTGACTGTTGGGAATATAAACTTCAGGACCCGTCCATGCGAAGTTCTTTCCCATTGTTTTTTCTTGTTTTGACGATGCTAACAAACCTACTACTAATATCTTAAGTCGATCAACACATTGCAGACTATCTTAGTAGGTAGAAGATACTTTAGCATCGTAAAAAAGAGATGGGAAGTCAAGCTATTGGGATTCCATACCCAATGACGGAAAGGGAAATACAAGCTTCCAAATAAGAAAAGCCCGGGAGCACCAAAGTTGTTCAAGCCGATAAGCATGCGTGAGACATTCAAGTGATAATAATATAGTTGGTTTGCAAGATCTTTAGAGGAGATTATCCTAACTGTTTTGTTTAGGATAGTATTATTTATAATATGAAAGTGAAGATTCGCTTGATGTGGCACTATGGCTAATTAGGGCCGCCGAATATAACTAGGGTTGGTTAGTGAAGCCCAACTCGGTTTGTCTATATATAGTTAAAAGTGTTAATTTTTGTAGGTGTGTTTCTTATGTGTGAAAATAGAGGTTATTAGAAAAACGTTATTAGGCTAGTCTTGAGAGATTAGGAAATGATTGTTAGAGTAAGGAAGAGAGTCTTGAGTGAGTAGACTAACTAGGAATTGTGTATTCCATCCTTATTGTAATCGTTACTTAATAAATAAGAGTACATGAGTTTTTATCTATGTACAATATTACAAAGGTTTTCACGGTTTGTGAACTTTAACGTGTTTATTTCGTATCTTCCTCAAAAAAGGTAAGAAAGCCCATAAATGTACCTACGTAATACCATCACTGATCTTATAATTGGTATCAAAGCAGGAAAAGAAGTTCCAGAACCATGCCATCCAACAAGAACAACAACGATCTCAAGCTCGGAATCTCCATCAACAAATCACACATCCTCGAAGAAGGCCAGATAGATTGGTGGGAACAAATGATGACTAGCCACATCCAAACTTTGGACTATCAATGATGGATATTCGTTGAAAAAGGTGAAGTCCAGAAGACTACGTCCTTATAGAGAAGAACACAAAAGCCAGACAACTCATCCTCAACAGATTGTCCAGAATGGATATTTGTTTAAGTCATGAGCATCCTACTGCCAACACCATGTGGAAGGCCATACTGGACATGTTCATGAGAAGTTAAATTCTCTAGAATAATTGCAAGTTCAATCTTCAAAGGGAATTTCATTCCTTTTGGATGACAGAGACGGAGACCATCTCAAAGTATCATTCCCGTTTTCAAAGATTAATGAATAGACTAAAGGGATCGGGTGTCATCATTCCTGATTGGGAACAACCCTTATGTGGATCGTGTGATTTGATTGCCTTAATCTAACTAAAGAATGTTTATTTTGTGCGAAAAAGATTAAGACTTTAAGAACAGTGATTTCCAAAACAATCTTCTTTATTTATTCTTTTAGAGTTTACAACTTCAAGGAGAACACACAGTTCTTAGTTCGTCTCCTAAACTCTCCTAGATATTACCTAAACTCTAAATCAACAAAGATAACCTCTTAGAACGAACAAACTTTTCTAAATCGATAAACTAAACTATTTATACTAAAGGCATAAATGTCGGGAACTAATTTACTAAAAGTTAGATAAAATGAATAAATAAAACTATAAATCGTAACAGAATCTCAAAGATAACAAAGTAGCTCTAGCAAACTAGATTACGAATCTAGTAGATCTCTTAAAAATCTAACTTTCCCTTATAGACGCTTAAAGATATCTTCCTCTTTTACGCACCCGGTTCCCATCCTTGTCACTTGGTTCCCTTCAGCGCGTCACTCTCTTGTATTATTTGGAACTCTATCTGCTCGGTTTCCTAACTCTGGTACTCGGTTCCCTTTATTCTGGTAAATCACTTTGAATATGTAGACCTTTCCGAGAACATCAAGATAAGAAACGTGCATCTAGTCAACAATCTATTCTACAATATGTTCAGTTTTTCACAGCTTTGCGCTCAGGGAAATAATGTGGTATCCCTCACCACTAAAGAATGCTTCCTTACCGCCCCATCTAAGGAAGTATTGTTGAAAGAAAAGAGAGTCAACAACATCTATATCTTTAACTATGCTTTCTCTACCTCTACCAAGTTGTGCCTATCCTCTATAGAAGATCAGTTATCTTAGCAACCATGGTGTCCAAGCGGGCATGCAAACCTGCAAACTCAGCCATCATATCATGAGACAAACACTCTTAAGCTACACCTAACTTCTCTGTCGTGTTTTCTCCAAGCTTCTCTCTAGTGCAACAGTCTCTCTCAATACAAGTTTACATTCAACTCATACAAGTAATTCACTCTCTCAAGCTCTCGAAGTGTTTAGGCTATAGCTCTATGCACAACGACTTCACCTCACTATGATTATTCGATAAGCCCATGCCTAACAACACCTATTGCATGCCTTATATAGAAATCTAACTAACTCTCCTAAAGCTAGACTTTCTACACTTGCATTGCAATAAAGCATGCCACCTTAGCGATCCACGTGATCAGCTTCATTCCAGAATTTCATCTACGCACGACATCATTTTGTGCTTCTTCAGCTAGACAACCCACTTCCACGTTTGTAATCCTCACTTACGCGCTTCTCTTGATTTTTCCAGCTCAACAATCCCTGTACATCCACTCTCCTAAAGTAGAAAGCTCTAACATTCTCCATTTGTTCTCCTTTTCCTTTAGTTTCTAGATTCAACGACCTTCCTTCCTTGGACCAAATCTCCTAACCGTCTCCAAGACTCCACCCGTGTAGGCGGTGGAACATTACTTGTATTTCTTCACTTCTCTTCACTTGAAGCTCTATCTCTAGCTTGAAGAGCGACCCGCTAGCTTAAAGTTAGACCTTCGATCTTCTTATTTCTTCACAACAAACATTATTCTGTCTTGGCGAGGATTAAGCTTTCCCCGCTAGACTCAAACTACACCCTCAATGGTCAAAGCTAATTCGCTTGTGTTAAAGCTACACCCTAAACTCCTCGAGCTTAATCCGGTTAGCTTAAAACACACAAAATACATCAAATACTTGAGTTTGTTATCGTCAAAACAAAGCGGAAAGGTTTAGCTAGTTCATTCCACTCTAGCTCAAATCAACAATATATGCGCAGATCAGACATGAAAAGGAAACTCTCAGCAACAGGCCTAGACTCTACCCGATCAACAATCTTCTCTATGATCTCAATATTGGCCTTGTCAACCTCAACTCAATGGTTAGAAACTAAGTGCCCTAGCACAATCCCTTCATTTACCATAAAATGATATTTTCCTAATTCAAAATAAGGTTAACTTCTTCACACTGATGTAGAACACATGACAAATTAGACAAGCAAGTATCAAAAGAAGTACCATATACGGATAAATCATCCATAAAAGCCTCCATGATACCCTCAATAAAGTCATAAAATCTAGCCATCATGCATCTTTGAAAGGTACCTGGTGCATTACATAGACTAAAAGGCATTCTCCTATAAGCAAATGTGCCATAAGGGCATGTGAATGTGGTATTCTCTTGATCATCCATATGGATAGGAATTTGGAAGAATCCATTATAACCATCCAAATAACAAAAGTGTGAATGCTTAGATAACCTCTCGAGCATTTGATCTATGAATGGAAGTAGGAAGTGGTCTTTCCTAGTGGCTTTGTTCAATTTTCTATAGTAAATGCACATTCTCCATCCCATAACAGTTCTAGTGGAAATCAATTCATCTTACCATTTTTCACAATAGTCATTCCCCCTTTCTTAGGCACAACATGAACAGGACTAACCCATGCACTATCAGAAATAGGATAAATAATGCCCGCATCAAGCAAATTAAGCGCTTTACCAGATCGAGATTGTGTTCCTAGAGTGATGTTCTTGATGATGAAGTAGTAAAGAAGGCGCTTTGATGTAGAAAGGTGGTCAGTCTTTAGCCTTGTAGGCGCGTTCTTCCAAACACTGTCTTTTTTTATCACTTTAGAGTTGCTCGTCCAGTTTTTCTTATGCAGGTGACAAAGCCAACTAGTGAGCCATCCGAGTCGGGCTCTTGTCCAATCGCTTTGGCTAGATCATTGACTTTAAAACTCTCGCTCGCGTCATTGAACCACTGGAAATTGCATGATGTGGGTTCACCTGCAGAGGAGTTACTGCTGAGGCGGACGTAGAATTGCCTGATGAGCTCTAGATCTGCTTGACTGACCTCTGTCCTGATCTTGTCCTAATTCTGCATTTTCAGCAAATATGTGAAGCAGTCTGAGTTAGAAGCGACTTTAATCTTGTGAAGTGTATCCGGAGAGACGATGACCAAAAATAGTATATCGCGCTTCGCTTTGCCGGAGGAAAGTGACATGAACTCAGGCTTCATGACTGGTGATTGGCGGCATATCGTACACCATAAGGAGTGGGAATTAGCTTCAACTATAGGCGTAATAGGCCACAATCGGAGCATAATGCCATAGTCCGGATGCCATAGAGCAAAGAATACAAACACGAGGATTAAGCACAAAAGGGAGAAAGCGCGGAAGGCAAAGGGACGAATACAAGTGAAGAAGGGGCAAAAAAGAAGTGATGAGATGTTGGTCAGAGTTCAGATGGCTCGTTCTCCATGATCCGATGTCCGATTGAGGTGATAACAATTCGAGGAGTTGGATATTGGAGTCTAACTCAATACCTCAAAATATGATAGCAATCGGAGTTGTGAGTCAAAAGTTATGGGGATTTTACGAACTTTGCTATTCTATAGAATCTGGGACGCGACCGCGCCCAGATAGGCGCAACCGTGCCTTGCTCATTGTAGGCGACGCGATCGCGCCCTTATAAGACGCGATCACTCCTTTGTCGCTGCTGCGCCGCGAGAAAGCCTTCCTCTGAGGGTTTAAGTGGGCTTTTTGCCTAGGATTTACATGTATTTCGGGTTGTGCTTCCACTAAACACATTTTAGGGTTATCATTTAGGGTTAGCTTGCTCATTTCTTATAAATAGGTAGAGCTTTGCCTCCTACCTAATCATCAAATTTTCTACACAACAATTAGGTTTTTTATTAGAATGAGGAGGGAGTAATCTCCCTTGCTTTTTCTCCGGGCTAAGGCTTGCGTAGGTATGGGGTTTTGTAGTTTTCCTCCTTTGGTTCTAATAATATGCTATTGTGTTGTTTTATTCTCTTGATTGTCTAGTAATTGATTACAATATATTTATCTGGCTTAGCTACCTAGGTTTACATGTTTCCTTCATATAGCCAAGGCCATGTTTATCCTAGTTGGAGAACCTTGCCTACTTAGTGGGCACAAATCTCTACTTGGACTAGTTGGACTTGTAGGATAGGGAGATTAATGAGGTGTTGGCGCCAGGGCAGTGCACCTTCCTATTTATTCATGAACTTAATGCTTCCTAGGATTTAGTCTTGATAGTTTCATGGCTAGATTAATAGGTTAGACGCTATTAGGACTAGTTGACCTATTTAGCAACCTTAGTACATGGATTAGGACAAACATAGCATATAGTATAGAGATAGAACCCAATTTCTAGTAGGAAATCAATGATCAAACCTACAACTATGTAGGTTGATGCTAGGAGAAC
>NW_027369115.1:0-44964 GCF_046119375.1 Phyllobates terribilis
TTTCCTGTTAATCCTAGCATGATAAAGAAGATTCAAAGAGAGTGAGATGCCAGCTCCTTTCATTCAGTCAGTAGCTTCAAACATTTCTGGTATATGAAAAACATGTTTTTCAATGGCAAAAATCAATGAATATTGTAAATGCACAAACAGTAATATCTCCACATTGCAAGGTGCAATTCTGAAATTTTTTGCTTTTTCCTGTTAATCCTAGCATGATAAAGAAGATTCAAAGAGAGTGAGATGCCAGCTCCTTTCATTCAGTCAGTAGCTTCAAACATTTCTGGTATATGAAAAACATGTTTTTCAATGGCAAAAATCAATGAATATTGTAAATGCACAAACAGTAATATCTCCACATTGCAAGGTGCAATTCTGAAATTTTTTGCAGGAGAGATTTCCTGCTAATCCTAGCATGATAAAGAAGATTCAAAGAGAGTGAGATGCCAGCTCCTTTCATTCAGTCAGTAGCTTCAAACATTTCTGGTATATGAAAAACATGTTTTTCAATGGCAAAAATCAATGAATATTGTAAATGCACAAACAGTAATATCTCCACATTGCACGGTGCAATTCTGAAATTTTTAGCTTTTTCCTGTTAATCCTAGCATGATAAAGAAGATTCAAAGAGAGTGAGATGCCAGCTCCTTTCATTCAGTCAGTAGCTTCAAACATTTCTGGTATATGAAAAACATGTTTTTCAATGGCAAAAATCAATGAATATTGTAAATGCACAAACAGTAATATCTCCACATTGCAAGGTGCAATTCTGAAATTTTTTGCTTTTTCCTGCTAATCCTAGCATGATAAAGAAGATTCAAAGAGAGTGAGATGCCAGCTCCTTTCATTCAGTCAGTAGCTTCAAACATTTCTGGTATATGAAAAACATGTTTTTCAATGGCAAAAATCAATGAATATTGTAAATGCACAAACAGTAATATCTCCACATTGCACGGTGCAATTCTGAAATTTTTAGCTTTTTCCTGTTAATCCTAGCATGATAAAGAAGATTCAAAGAGAGTGAGATGCCAGCTCCTTTCATTCAGTCAGTAGCTTCAAACATTTCTGGTATATGAAAAACATGTTTTTCAATGGCAAAAATCAATGAATATTGTAAATGCACAAACAGTAATATCTCCACATTGCAAGGTGCAATTCTGAAATTTTTTGCTTTTTCCTGTTAATCCTAGCATGATAAAGAAGATTCAAAGAGAGTGAGATGCCAGCTCCTTTCATTCAGTCAGTAGCTTCAAACATTTCTGGTATATGAAAAACATGTTTTTCAATGGCAAAAATCAATGAATATTGTAAATGCACAAACAGTAATATCTCCACATTGCAAGGTGCAATTCTGAAATTTTTTGCTTTTTCCTGCTAATCCTAGCATGATAAAGAAGATTCAAAGAGAGTGAGATGCCAGCTCCTTTCATTCAGTCAGTATCTTCAAACATTTCTGGTATATGAAAAACATGTTTTTCAATGGCAAAAATCAATGAATATTGTAAATGCACAAACAGTAATATCTCCACATTGCACGGTGCAATTCTGAAATTTTTAGCTTTTTCCTGTTAATCCTAGCATGATAAAGAAGATTCAAAGAGAGTGAGATGCCAGCTCCTTTCATTCAGTCAGTAGCTTCAAACATTTCTGGTATATGAAAAACATGTTTTTCAATGGCAAAAATCAATGAATATTGTAAATGCACAAACAGTAATATCTCCACATTGCAAGGTGCAATTCTGAAATTTTTTGCTTTTTCCTGCTAATCCTAGCATGATAAAGAAGATTCAAAGAGAGTGAGATGCCAGCTCCTTTCATTCAGTCAGTAGCTTCAAACATTTCTGGTATATGAAAAACATGTTTTTCAATGGCAAAAATCAATGAATATTGTAAATGCACAAACAGTAATATCTCCACATTGCACGGTGCAATTCTGAAATTTTTAGCTTTTTCCTGTTAATCCTAGCATGATAAAGAAGATTCAAAGAGAGTGAGATGCCAGCTCCTTTCATTCAGTCAGTAGCTTCAAACATTTCTGGTATATGAAAAACATGTTTTTCAATGGCAAAAATCAATGAATATTGTAAATGCACAAACAGTAATATCTCCACATTGCAAGGTGCAATTCTGAAATTTTTTGCCTTTTCCTGTTAATCCTAGCATGATAAAGAAGATTCAAAGAGAGTGAGATGCCAGCTCCTTTCATTCAGTCAGTAGCTTCAAACATTTCTGGTATATGAAAAACATGTTTTTCAATGGCAAAAATCAATGAATATTGTAAATGCACAAACAGTAATATCTCCACATTGCACGGTGCAATTCTGAAATTTTTAGCTTTTTCCTGTTAATCCTAGCATGATAAAGAAGATTCAAAGAGAGTGAGATGCCAGCTCCTTTCATTCAGTCAGTAGCTTCAAACATTTCTGGTATATGAAAAACATGTTTTTCAATGGCAAAAATCAATGAATATTGTAAATGCACAAACAGTAATATCTCCACATTGCAAGGTGCAATTCTGAAATTTTTTGCTTTTTCCTGCTAATCCTAGCATGATAAAGATTCAAAGAGAGTGAGATGCCAGCTCCTTTCATTCAGTCAGTAGCTTCAAACATTTCTGGTATATGAAAAACATGTTTTTCAATGGCAAAAATCAATGAATATTGTAAATGCACAAACAGTAATATCTCCACATTGCACGGTGCAATTCTGAAATTTTTAGCTTTTTCCTGTTAATCCTAGCATGATAAAGAAGATTCAAAGAGAGTGAGATGCCAGCTCCTTTCATTCAGTCAGTAGCTTCAAACATTTCTGGTATATGAAAAACATGTTTTTCAATGGCAAAAATCAATGAATATTGTAAATGCACAAACAGTAATATCTCCACATTGCAAGGTGCAATTCTGAAATTTTTTGCTTTTTCCTGTTAATCCTAGCATGATAAAGAAGATTCAAAGAGAGTGAGATGCCAGCTCCTTTCATTCAGTCAGTAGCTTCAAACATTTCTGGTATATGAAAAACATGTTTTTCAATGGCAAAAATCAATGAATATTGTAAATGCACAAACAGTAATATCTCCATATTGCAAGGTGCAATTCTGAAATTTTTTGCTTTTTCCTGCTAATCCTAGCATGATAAAGAAGATTCAAAGAGAGTGAGATGCCAGCTCCTTTCATTCAGTCAGTAGCTTCAAACATTTCTGGTATATGAAAAACATGTTTTTCAATGGCAAAAATCAATGAATATTGTAAATGCACAAACAGTAATATCTCCACATTGCATGGTGCAATTCTGAAATTTTTAGCTTTTTCCTGTTAATCCTAGCATGATAAAGAAGATTCAAAGAGAGTGAGATGCCAGCTCCTTTCATTCAGTCAGTAGCTTCAAACATTTCTGGTATATGAAAAACATGTTTTTCAATGGCAAAAATCAATGAATATTGTAAATGCACAAACAGTAATATCTCCACATTGCAAGGTGCAATTCTGAAATTTTTTGCTTTTTCCTGCTAATCCTAGCATGATAAAGAAGATTCAAAGAGAGTGAGATGCCAGCTCCTTTCATTCAGTCAGTAGCTTCAAACATTTCTGGTATATGAAAAACATGTTTTTCAATGGCAAAAATCAATGAATATTGTAAATGCACAAACAGTAATATCTCCACATTGCAAGGTGCAATTCTGAAATTTTTTGCTTTTTCCTGTTAATCCTAGCATGATAAAGAAGATTCAAAGAGAGTGAGATGCCAGCTCCTTTCATTCAGTCAGTAGCTTCAAACATTTCTGGTATATGAAAAACATGTTTTTCAATGGCAAAAATCAATGAATATTGTAAATGCACAAACAGTAATATCTCCACATTGCAAGGTGCAATTCTGAAATTTTTTGCTTTTTCCTGCTAATCCTAGCATGATAAAGAAGATTCAAAGAGAGTGAGATGCCAGCTCCTTTCATTCAGTCAGTAGCTTCAAACATTTCTGGTATATGAAAAACATGTTTTTCAATGGCAAAAATCAATGAATATTGTAAATGCACAAACAGTAATATCTCCACATTGCAAGGTGCAATTCTGAATTTTTTTGCTTTTTCCTGCTAATCCTAGCATGATAAAGAAGATTCAAAGAGAGTGAGATGCCAGCTCCTTTCATTCAGTCAGTAGCTTCAAACATTTCTGGTATATGAAAAACATGTTTTTCAATGGCAAAAATCAATGAATATTGTAAATGCACAAACAGTAATATCTCCACATTGCACGGTGCAATTCTGAAATTTTTAGCTTTTTCCTGTTAATCCGAGCATGATAAAGAAGATTCAAAGAGAGTGAGATGCCAGCTCCTTTCATTCAGTCAGTAGCTTCAGACATTTCTGGTATATGAAAAACATGTTTTTCAATGGCAAAAATCAATGAATATTGTAAATGCACAAACAGTAATATCTCCACATTGCAAGGTGCAATTCTGAAATTTTTTGCTTTTTCCTGCTAATCCTAGCATGATAAAGAAGATTCAAAGAGAGTGAGATGCCAGCTCCTTTCATTCAGTCAGTAGCTTCAAACATTTCTGGTATATGAAAAACATGTTTTTCAATGGCAAAAATCAATGAATATTGTAAATGCACAAACAGTAATATCTCCACATTGCACGGTGCAATTCTGAAATTTTTAGCTTTTTCCTGTTAATCCTAGCATGATAAAGAAGATTCAAAGAGAGTGAGATGCCAGCTCCTTTCATTCAGTCAGTAGCTTCAAACATTTCTGGTATATGAAAAACATGTTTTTCAATGGCAAAAATCAATGAATATTGTAAATGCACAAACAGTAATATCTCCACATTGCAAGGTGCAATTCTGAAATTTTTTGCTTTTTCCTGCTAATCCTAGCATGATAAAGAAGATTCAAAGAGAGTGAGATGCCAGCTCCTTTCATTCAGTCAGTAGCTTCAAACATTTCTGGTATATGAAAAACATGTTTTTCAATGGCAAAAATCAATGAATATTGTAAATGCACAAACAGTAATATCTCCACATTGCAAGGTGCAATTCTGAAATTTTTTGCTTTTTCCTGCTAATCCTAGCATGATAAAGAAGATTCAAAGAGAGTGAGATGCCAGCTCCTTTCATTCAGTCAGTAGCTTCAAACATTTCTGGTATATGAAAAACATGTTTTTCAATGGCAAAAATCAATGAATATTGTAAATGCACAAACAGTAATATCTCCACATTGCACGGTGCAATTCTGAAATTTTTAGCTTTTTCCTGTTAATCCTAGCATGATAAAGAAGATTCAAAGAGAGTGAGATGCCAGCTCCTTTCATTCAGTCAGTAGCTTCAAACATTTCTGGTATATGAAAAACATGTTTTTCAATGGCAAAAATCAATGAATATTGTAAATGCACAAACAGTAATATCTCCACATTGCAAGGTGCAATTCTGAAATTTTTTGCCTTTTCCTGTTAATCCTAGCATGATAAAGAAGATTCAAAGAGAGTGAGATGCCAGCTCCTTTCATTCAGTCAGTAGCTTCAAACATTTCTGGTATATGAAAAACATGTTTTTCAATGGCAAAAATCAATGAATATTGTAAATGCACAAACAGTAATATCTCCTCATTGCAAGGTGCAATTCTGAAATTTTTTGCTTTTTCCTGCTAATCCTAGCATGATAAAGAAGATTCAAAGAGAGTGAGATGCCAGCTCCTTTCATTCAGTCAGTAGCTTCAAACATTTCTGGTATATGAAAAACATGTTTTTCAATGGCAAAAATCAATGAATATTGTAAATGCACAAACAGTAATATCTCCACATTGCACGGTGCAATTCTGAAATTTTTAGCTTTTTCCTGTTAATCCTAGCATGATAAAGATTCAAAGAGAGTGAGATGCCAGCTCCTTTCATTCAGTCAGTAGCTTCAAACATTTTTGGTATATGAAAAACATGTTTTTCAATGGCAAAAATCAATGAATATTGTAAATGCACAAACAGTAATATCTCCACATTGCACGGTGCAATTCTGAAATTTTTAGCTTTTTCCTGTTAATCCTAGCATGATAAAGAAGATTCAAAGAGAGTGAGATGCCAGCTCCTTTCATTCAGTCAGTAGCTTCAAACATTTCTGGTATATGAAAAACATGTTTTTCAATGGCAAAAATTAATGAATATTGTAAATGCACAAACAGTAATATCTCCACATTGCAAGGTGCAATTCTGAAATTTTTTGCTTTTTCCTGTTAATCCTAGCATGATAAAGAAGATTCAAAGAGAGTGAGATGCCAGCTCCTTTCATTCAGTCAGTAGCTTCAAACATTTCTGGTATATGAAAAACATGTTTTTCAATGGCAAAAATCAATGAATATTGTAAATGCACAAACAGTAATATCTCCATATTGCAAGGTGCAATTCTGAAATTTTTTGCTTTTTCCTGCTAATCCTAGCATGATAAAGAAGATTCAAAGAGAGTGAGATGCCAGCTCCTTTCATTCAGTCAGTAGCTTCAAACATTTCTGGTATATGAAAAACATGTTTTTCAATGGCAAAAATCAATGAATATTGTAAATGCACAAACAGTAATATCTCCACATTGCACGGTGCAATTCTGAAATTTTTAGCTTTTTCCTGTTAATCCTAGCATGATAAAGAAGATTCAAAGAGAGTGAGATGCCAGCTCCTTTCATTCAGTCAGTAGCTTCAAACATTTCTGGTATATGAAAAACATGTTTTTCAATGGCAAAAATCAATGAATATTGTAAATGCACAAACAGTAATATCTCCACATTGCAAGGTGCAATTCTGAAATTTTTTGCTTTTTCCTGCTAATCCTAGCATGATAAAGAAGATTCAAAGAGAGTGAGATGCCAGCTCCTTTCATTCAGTCAGTAGCTTCAAACATTTCTGGTATATGAAAAACATGTTTTTCAATGGCAAAAATCAATGCATATTGTAAATGCACAAACAGTAATATCTCCACATTGCACGGTGCAATTCTGAAATTTTTAGCTTTTTCCTGTTAATCCTAGCATGATAAAGAAGATTCAAAGAGAGTGAGATGCCAGCTCCTTTCATTCAGTCAGTAGCTTCAAACATTTCTGGTATATGAAAAACATGTTTTTCAATGGCAAAAATCAATGAATATTGTAAATGCACAAACAGTAATATCTCCACATTGCAAGGTGCAATTCTGAAATTTTTTGCTTTTTCCTGTTAATCCTAGCATGATAAAGAAGATTCAAAGAGAGTGAGATGCCAGCTCCTTTCATTCAGTCAGTAGCTTCAAACATTTCTGGTATATGAAAAACATGTTTTTCAATGGCAAAAATCAATGAATATTGTAAATGCACAAACAGTAATATCTCCACATTGCAAGGTGCAATTCTGAAATTTTTTGTTTTTCCTGCTAATCCTAGCATGATAAAGAAGATTCAAAGAGAGTGAGATGCCAGCTCCTTTCATTCAGTCAGTAGCTTCAAACATTTCTGGTATATGAAAAACATGTTTTTCAATGGCAAAAATCAATGAATATTGTAAATGCACAAACAGTAATATCTCCACATTGCACGGTGCAATTCTGAAATTTTTAGCTTTTTCCTGTTAATCCGAGCATGATAAAGAAGATTCAAAGAGAGTGAGATGCCAGCTCCTTTCATTCAGTCAGTAGCTTCAGACATTTCTGGTATATGAAAAACATGTTTTTCAATGGCAAAAATCAATGAATATTGTAAATGCACAAACAGTAATATCTCCACATTGCAAGGTGCAATTCTGAAATTTTTTGCTTTTTCCTGCTAATCCTAGCATGATAAAGAAGATTCAAAGAGAGTGAGATGCCAGCTCCTTTCATTCAGTCAGTAGCTTCAAACATTTCTGGTATATGAAAAACATGTTTTTCAATGGCAAAAATCAATGAATATTGTAAATGCACAAACAGTAATATCTCCACATTGCACGGTGCAATTCTGAAATTTTTAGCTTTTTCCTGTTAATCCTAGCATGATAAAGAAGATTCAAAGAGAGTGAGATGCCAGCTCCTTTCATTCAGTCAGTAGCTTCAAACATTTCTGGACGTTTTTCAATGGCAAAAATCAATGAATATTGTAAATGCACAAACAGTAATATCTCCACATTGCAAGGTGCAATTCTGAAATTTTTTGCTTTTTCCTGTTAATCCTAGCATGATAAAGAAGATTCAAAGAGAGTGAGATGCCAGCTCCTTTCATTCAGTCAGTAGCTTCAAACATTTCTGGTATATGAAAAACATGTTTTTCAATGGCAAAAATCAATGAATATTGTAAATGCACAAACAGTAATATCTCCACATTGCACGGTGCAATTCTGAAATTTTTAGCTTTTTCCTGTTAATCCTAGCATGATAAAGAAGATTCAAAGAGAGTGAGATGCCAGCTCCTTTCATTCAGTCAGTAGCTTCAAACATTTCTGGTATATGAAAAACATGTTTTTCAATGGCAAAAATCAATGAATATTGTAAATGCACAAACAGTAATATCTCCACATTGCAAGGTGCAATTCTGAAATTTTTTGCTTTTTCCTGTTAATCCTAGCATGATAAAGAAGATTCAAAGAGAGTGAGATGCCAGCTCCTTTCATTCAGTCAGTAGCTTCAAACATTTCTGGTATATGAAAAACATGTTTTTCAATGGCAAAAATCAATGAATATTGTAAATGCACAAACAGTAATATCTCCACATTGCAAGGTGCAATTCTGAAATTTTTTGCTTTTTCCTGCTAATCCTAGCATGATAAAGAAGATTCAAAGAGAGTGAGATGCCAGCTCCTTTCATTCAGTCAGTAGCTTCAAACATTTCTGGTATATGAAAAACATGTTTTTCAATGGCAAAAATCAATGAATATTGTAAATGCACAAACAGTAATATCTCCACATTGCACGGTGCAATTCTGAAATTTTAACTTTTTCCTGTTAATCCTAGCATGATAAAGAAGATTCAAAGAGAGTGAGATGCCAGCTCCTTTCATTCAGTCAGTAGCTTCAAACATTTCTGGTATATGAAAAACATGTTTTTCAATGGCAAAAATCAATGAATATTGTAAATGCACAAACAGTAATATCTCCACATTGCAAGGTGCAATTCTGAAATTTTTTGTTTTTCCTGCTAATCCTAGCATGATAAAGAAGATTCAAAGAGAGTGAGATGCCAGCTCCTTTCATTCAGTCAGTAGCTTCAAACATTTCTGGTATATGAAAAACATGTTTTTCAATGGCAAAAATCAATGAATATTGTAAATGCACAAACAGTAATATCTCCACATTGCAAGGTGCAATTCTGAAATCTTTTGCTTTTTCCTGCTAATCCTAGCATGATAAAGAAGATTCAAAGAGAGTGAGATGCCAGCTCCTTTCATTCAGTCAGTAGCTTCAAACATTTCTGGTATATGAAAAACATGTTTTTCAATGGCAAAAATCAATGAATATTGTAAATGCACAAACAGTAATATCTCCACATTGCACGGTGCAATTCTGAAATTTTTAGCTTTTTCCTGTTAATCCGAGCATGATAAAGAAGATTCAAAGAGAGTGAGATGCCAGCTCCTTTCATTCAGTCAGTAGCTTCAGACATTTCTGGTATATGAAAAACATGTTTTTCAATGGCAAAAATCAATGAATATTGTAAATGCACAAACAGTAATATCTCCACATTGCAAGGTGCAATTCTGAAATTTTTTGCTTTTTCCTGCTAATCCTAGCATGATAAAGAAGATTCAAAGAGAGTGAGATGCCAGCTCCTTTCATTCAGTCAGTAGCTTCAAACATTTCTGGTATATGAAAAACATGTTTTTCAATGGCAAAAATCAATGAATATTGTAAATGCACAAACAGTAATATCTCCACATTGCACGGTGCAATTCTGAAATTTTTAGCTTTTTCCTGTTAATCCTAGCATGATAAAGAAGATTCAAAGAGAGTGAGATGCCAGCTCCTTTCATTCAGTCAGTAGCTTCAAACATTTCTGGACGTTTTTCAATGGCAAAAATCAATGAATATTGTAAATGCACAAACAGTAATATCTCCACATTGCAAGGTGCAATTCTGAAATTTTTTGCTTTTTCCTGTTAATCCTAGCATGATAAAGAAGATTCAAAGAGAGTGAGATGCCAGCTCCTTTCATTCAGTCAGTAGCTTCAAACATTTCTGGTATATGAAAAACATGTTTTTCAATGGCAAAAATCAATGAATATTGTAAATGCACAAACAGTAATATCTCCACATTGCACGGTGCAATTCTGAAATTTTTAGCTTTTTCCTGTTAATCCTAGCATGATAAAGAAGATTCAAAGAGAGTGAGATGCCAGCTCCTTTCATTCAGTCAGTAGCTTCAAACATTTCTGGTATATGAAAAACATGTTTTTCAATGGCAAAAATCAATGAATATTGTAAATGCACAAACAGTAATATCTCCACATTGCAAGGTGCAATTCTGAAATTTTTTGCTTTTTCCTGTTAATCCTAGCATGATAAAGAAGATTCAAAGAGAGTGAGATGCCAGCTCCTTTCATTCAGTCAGTAGCTTCAAACATTTCTGGTATATGAAAAACATGTTTTTCAATGGCAAAAATCAATGAATATTGTAAATGCACAAACAGTAATATCTCCACATTGCAAGGTGCAATTCTGAAATTTTTTGCTTTTTCCTGCTAATCCTAGCATGATAAAGAAGATTCAAAGAGAGTGAGATGCCAGCTCCTTTCATTCAGTCAGTAGCTTCAAACATTTCTGGTATATGAAAAACATGTTTTTCAATGGCAAAAATCAATGAATATTGTAAATGCACAAACAGTAATATCTCCACATTGCACGGTGCAATTCTGAAATTTTTAGCTTTTTCCTGTTAATCCTAGCATGATAAAGAAGATTCAAAGAGAGTGAGATGCCAGCTCCTTTCATTCAGTCAGTAGCTTCAAACATTTCTGGTATATGAAAAACATGTTTTTCAATGGCAAAAATCAATGAATATTGTAAATGCACAAACAGTAATATCTCCACATTGCAAGGTGCAATTCTGAAATGTTTTGCTTTTTCCTGCTAATCCTAGCATGATAAAGAAGATTCAAAGAGAGTGAGATGCCAGCTCCTTTCATTCAGTCAGTAGCTTCAAACATTTCTGGTATATGAAAAACATGTTTTTCAATGGCAAAAATCAATGAATATTGTAAATGCACAAACAGTAATATCTCCACATTGCACGGTGCAATTCTGAAATTTTTAGCTTTTTCCTGTTAATCCTAGCATGATAAAGAAGATTCAAAGAGAGTGAGATGCCAGCTCCTTTCATTCAGTCAGTAGCTTCAAACATTTCTGGTATATGAAAAACATGTTTTTCAATGGCAAAAATCAATGAATATTGTAAATGCACAAACAGTAATATCTCCACATTGCAAGGTGCAATTCTGAAATTTTTTGCTTTTTCCTGTTAATCCTAGCATGATAAAGAAGATTCAAAGAGAGTGAGATGCCAGCTCCTTTCATTCAGTCAGTAGCTTCAAACATTTCTGGTATATGAAAAACATGTTTTTCAATGGCAAAAATCAATGAATATTGTAAATGCACAAACAGTAATATCTCCACATTGCAAGGTGCAATTCTGAAATTTTTTGCTTTTTCCTGCTAATCCTAGCATGATAAAGAAGATTCAAAGAGAGTGAGATGCCAGCTCCTTTCATTCAGTCAGTAGCTTCAAACATTTCTGGTATATGAAAAACATGTTTTTCAATGGCAAAAATCAATGAATATTGTAAATGCACAAACAGTAATATCTCCACATTGCACGGTGCAATTCTGAAATTTTTAGCTTTTTCCTGTTAATCCTAGCATGATAAAGAAGATTCAAAGAGAGTGAGATGCCAGCTCCTTTCATTCAGTCAGTAGCTTCAAACATTTCTGGTATATGAAAAACATGTTTTTCAATGGCAAAAATCAATGAATATTGTAAATGCACAAACAGTAATATCTCCACATTGCAAGGTGCAATTCTGAAATTTTTTGCTTTTTCCTGCTAATCCTAGCATGATAAAGAAGATTCAAAGAGAGTGAGATGCCAGCTCCTTTCATTCAGTCAGTAGCTTCAAACATTTCTGGTATATGAAAAACATGTTTTTCAATGGCAAAAATCAATGAATATTGTAAATGCACAAACAGTAATATCTCCACATTGCACGGTGCAATTCTGAAATTTTTAGCTTTTTCCTGTTAATCCTAGCATGATAAAGAAGATTCAGAGTGAGATGCCAGCTCCTTTCATTCAGTCAGTAGCTTCAAACATTTCTGGTATATGAAAAACATGTTTTTCAATGGCAAAAATCAATGAATATTGTAAATGCACAAACAGTAATATCTCCACATTGCAAGGTGCAATTCTGAAATTTTTTGCCTTTTCCTGTTAATCCTAGCATGATAAAGAAGATTCAAAGAGAGTGAGATGCCAGCTCCTTTCATTCAGTCAGTAGCTTCAAACATTTCTGGTATATGAAAAACATGTTTTTCAATGGCAAAAATCAATGAATATTGTAAATGCACAAACAGTAATATCTCCACATTGCAAGGTGCAATTCTGAAATTTTTTGCTTTTTCCTGCTAATCCTAGCATGATAAAGAAGATTCAAAGAGAGTGAGATGCCAGCTCCTTTCATTCAGTCAGTAGCTTCAAACATTTCTGGTATATGAAAAACATGTTTTTCAATGGCAAAAATCAATGAATATTGTAAATGCACAAACAGTAATATCTCCACATTGCACGGTGCAATTCTGAAATTTTTAGCTTTTTCCTGTTAATCCTAGCATGATAAAGATTCAAAGAGAGTGAGATGCCAGCTCCTTTCATTCAGTCAGTAGCTTCAAACATTTTTGGTATATGAAAAACATGTTTTTCAATGGCAAAAATCAATGAATATTGTAAATGCACAAACAGTAATATCTCCACATTGCACGGTGCAGTTCTGAAATTTTTAGCTTTTTCCTGTTAATCCTAGCATGATAAAGAAGATTCAAAGAGAGTGAGATGCCAGCTCCTTTCATTCAGTCAGTAGCTTCAAACATTTCTGGTATATGAAAAACATGTTTTTCAATGGCAAAAATCAATGAATATTGTAAATGCACAAACAGTAATATCTCCACATTGCAAGGTGCAATTCTGAAATTTTTTGCTTTTTCCTGTTAATCCTAGCATGATAAAGAAGATTCAAAGAGAGTGAGATGCCAGCTCCTTTCATTCAGTCAGTAGCTTCAAACATTTCTGGTATATGAAAAACATGTTTTTCAATGGCAAAAATCAATGAATATTGTAAATGCACAAACAGTAATATCTCCATATTGCAAGGTGCAATTCTGAAATTTTTTGCTTTTTCCTGCTAATCCTAGCATGATAAAGAAGATTCAAAGAGAGTGAGATGCCAGCTCCTTTCATTCAGTCAGTAGCTTCAAACATTTCTGGTATATGAAAAACATGTTTTTCAATGGCAAAAATCAATGAATATTGTAAATGCACAAACAGTAATATCTCCACATTGCACGGTGCAATTCTGAAATTTTTAGCTTTTTCCTGTTAATCCTAGCATGATAAAGAAGATTCAAAGAGAGTGAGATGCCAGCTCCTTTCATTCAGTCAGTAGCTTCAAACATTTCTGGTATATGAAAAACATGTTTTTCAATGGCAAAAATCAATGAATATTGTAAATGCACAAACAGTAATATCTCCACATTGCAAGGTGCAATTCTGAAATTTTTTGCTTTTTCCTGCTAATCCTAGCATGATAAAGAAGATTCAAAGAGAGTGAGATGCCAGCTCCTTTCATTCAGTCAGTAGCTTCAAACATTTCTGGTATATGAAAAACATGTTTTTCAATGGCAAAAATCAATGCATATTGTAAATGCACAAACAGTAATATCTCCACATTGCACGGTGCAATTCTGAAATTTTTAGCTTTTTCCTGTTAATCCTAGCATGATAAAGAAGATTCAAAGAGAGTGAGATGCCAGCTCCTTTCATTCAGTCAGTAGCTTCAAACATTTCTGGACGTTTTTCAATGGCAAAAATCAATGAATATTGTAAATGCACAAACAGTAATATCTCCACATTGCAAGGTGCAATTCTGAAATTTTTTGCTTTTTCCTGTTAATCCTAGCATGATAAAGAAGATTCAAAGAGAGTGAGATGCCAGCTCCTTTCATTCAGTCAGTAGCTTCAAACATTTCTGGTATATGAAAAACATGTTTTTCAATGGCAAAAATCAATGAATATTGTAAATGCACAAACAGTAATATCTCCACATTGCACGGTGCAATTCTGAAATTTTTAGCTTTTTCCTGTTAATCCTAGCATGATAAAGAAGATTCAAAGAGAGTGAGATGCCAGCTCCTTTCATTCAGTCAGTAGCTTCAAACATTTCTGGTATATGAAAAACATGTTTTTCAATGGCAAAAATCAATGAATATTGTAAATGCACAAACAGTAATATCTCCACATTGCAAGGTGCAATTCTGAAATTTTTTGCTTTTTCCTGTTAATCCTAGCATGATAAAGAAGATTCAAAGAGAGTGAGATGCCAGCTCCTTTCATTCAGTCAGTAGCTTCAAACATTTCTGGTATATGAAAAACATGTTTTTCAATGGCAAAAATCAATGAATATTGTAAATGCACAAACAGTAATATCTCCACATTGCAAGGTGCAATTCTGAAATTTTTTGCTTTTTCCTGCTAATCCTAGCATGATAAAGAAGATTCAAAGAGAGTGAGATGCCAGCTCCTTTCATTCAGTCAGTAGCTTCAAACATTTCTGGTATATGAAAAACATGTTTTTCAATGGCAAAAATCAATGAATATTGTAAATGCACAAACAGTAATATCTCCACATTGCACGGTGCAATTCTGAAATTTTTAGCTTTTTCCTGTTAATCCTAGCATGATAAAGAAGATTCAAAGAGAGTGAGATGCCAGCTCCTTTCATTCAGTCAGTAGCTTCAAACATTTCTGGTATATGAAAAACATGTTTTTCAATGGCAAAAATCAATGAATATTGTAAATGCACAAACAGTAATATCTCCACATTGCAAGGTGCAATTCTGAAATTTTTTGCTTTTTCCTGCTAATCCTAGCATGATAAAGAAGATTCAAAGAGAGTGAGATGCCAGCTCCTTTCATTCAGTCAGTAGCTTCAAACATTTCTGGTATATGAAAAACATGTTTTTCAATGGCAAAAATCAATGAATATTGTAAATGCACAAACAGTAATATCTCCACATTGCACGGTGCAATTCTGAAATTTTTAGCTTTTTCCTGTTAATCCTAGCATGATAAAGAAGATTCAAAGAGAGTGAGATGCCAGCTCCTTTCATTCAGTCAGTAGCTTCAAACATTTCTGGTATATGAAAAACATGTTTTTCAATGGCAAAAATCAATGAATATTGTAAATGCACAAACAGTAATATCTCCACATTGCAAGGTGCAATTCTGAAATTTTTTGCTTTTTCCTGTTAATCCTAGCATGATAAAGAAGATTCAAAGAGAGTGAGATGCCAGCTCCTTTCATTCAGTCAGTAGCTTCAAACATTTCTGGTATATGAAAAACATGTTTTTCAATGGCAAAAATCAATGAATATTGTAAATGCACAAACAGTAATATCTCCACATTGCAAGGTGCAATTCTGAAATTTTTTGCTTTTTCCTGCTAATCCTAGCATGATAAAGAAGATTCAAAGAGAGTGAGATGCCAGCTCCTTTCATTCAGTCAGTAGCTTCAAACATTTCTGGTATATGAAAAACATGTTTTTCAATGGCAAAAATCAATGAATATTGTAAATGCACAAACAGTAATATCTCCACATTGCACGGTGCAATTCTGAAATTTTTAGCTTTTTCCTGTTAATCCTAGCATGATAAAGAAGATTCAAAGAGAGTGAGATGCCAGCTCCTTTCATTCAGTCAGTAGCTTCAAACATTTCTGGTATATGAAAAACATGTTTTTCAATGGCAAAAATCAATGAATATTGTAAATGCACAAACAGTAATATCTCCACATTGCAAGGTGCAATTCTGAAATTTTTTGCTTTTTCCTGCTAATCCTAGCATGATAAAGAAGATTCAAAGAGAGTGAGATGCCAGCTCCTTTCATTCAGTCAGTAGCTTCAAACATTTCTGGTATATGAAAAACATGTTTTTCAATGGCAAAAATCAATGAATATTGTAAATGCACAAACAGTAATATCTCCACATTGCACGGTGCAATTCTGAAATTTTTAGCTTTTTCCTGTTAATCCTAGCATGATAAAGAAGATTCAGAGTGAGATGCCAGCTCCTTTCATTCAGTCAGTAGCTTCAAACATTTCTGGTATATGAAAAACATGTTTTTCAATGGCAAAAATCAATGAATATTGTAAATGCACAAACAGTAATATCTCCACATTGCAAGGTGCAATTCTGAAATTTTTTGCCTTTTCCTGTTAATCCTAGCATGATAAAGAAGATTCAAAGAGAGTGAGATGCCAGCTCCTTTCATTCAGTCAGTAGCTTCAAACATTTCTGGTATATGAAAAACATGTTTTTCAATGGCAAAAATCAATGAATATTGTAAATGCACAAACAGTAATATCTCCACATTGCAAGGTGCAATTCTGAAATTTTTTGCTTTTTCCTGCTAATCCTAGCATGATAAAGAAGATTCAAAGAGAGTGAGATGCCAGCTCCTTTCATTCAGTCAGTAGCTTCAAACATTTCTGGTATATGAAAAACATGTTTTTCAATGGCAAAAATCAATGAATATTGTAAATGCACAAACAGTAATATCTCCACATTGCACGGTGCAATTCTGAAATTTTTAGCTTTTTCCTGTTAATCCTAGCATGATAAAGATTCAAAGAGAGTGAGATGCCAGCTCCTTTCATTCAGTCAGTAGCTTCAAACATTTTTGGTATATGAAAAACATGTTTTTCAATGGCAAAAATCAATGAATATTGTAAATGCACAAACAGTAATATCTCCACATTGCACGGTGCAGTTCTGAAATTTTTAGCTTTTTCCTGTTAATCCTAGCATGATAAAGAAGATTCAAAGAGAGTGAGATGCCAGCTCCTTTCATTCAGTCAGTAGCTTCAAACATTTCTGGTATATGAAAAACATGTTTTTCAATGGCAAAAATCAATGAATATTGTAAATGCACAAACAGTAATATCTCCACATTGCAAGGTGCAATTCTGAAATTTTTTGCTTTTTCCTGTTAATCCTAGCATGATAAAGAAGATTCAAAGAGAGTGAGATGCCAGCTCCTTTCATTCAGTCAGTAGCTTCAAACATTTCTGGTATATGAAAAACATGTTTTTCAATGGCAAAAATCAATGAATATTGTAAATGCACAAACAGTAATATCTCCATATTGCAAGGTGCAATTCTGAAATTTTTTGCTTTTTCCTGCTAATCCTAGCATGATAAAGAAGATTCAAAGAGAGTGAGATGCCAGCTCCTTTCATTCAGTCAGTAGCTTCAAACATTTCTGGTATATGAAAAACATGTTTTTCAATGGCAAAAATCAATGAATATTGTAAATGCACAAACAGTAATATCTCCACATTGCACGGTGCAATTCTGAAATTTTTAGCTTTTTCCTGTTAATCCTAGCATGATAAAGAAGATTCAAAGAGAGTGAGATGCCAGCTCCTTTCATTCAGTCAGTAGCTTCAAACATTTCTGGTATATGAAAAACATGTTTTTCAATGGCAAAAATCAATGAATATTGTAAATGCACAAACAGTAATATCTCCACATTGCAAGGTGCAATTCTGAAATTTTTTGCTTTTTCCTGCTAATCCTAGCATGATAAAGAAGATTCAAAGAGAGTGAGATGCCAGCTCCTTTCATTCAGTCAGTAGCTTCAAACATTTCTGGTATATGAAAAACATGTTTTTCAATGGCAAAAATCAATGCATATTGTAAATGCACAAACAGTAATATCTCCACATTGCACGGTGCAATTCTGAAATTTTTAGCTTTTTCCTGTTAATCCTAGCATGATAAAGAAGATTCAAAGAGAGTGAGATGCCAGCTCCTTTCATTCAGTCAGTAGCTTCAAACATTTCTGGTATATGAAAAACATGTTTTTCAATGGCAAAAATCAATGAATATTGTAAATGCACAAACAGTAATATCTCCACATTGCAAGGTGCAATTCTGAAATTTTTTGCTTTTTCCTGTTAATCCTAGCATGATAAAGAAGATTCAAAGAGAGTGAGATGCCAGCTCCTTTCATTCAGTCAGTAGCTTCAAACATTTCTGGTATATGAAAAACATGTTTTTCAATGGCAAAAATCAATGAATATTGTAAATGCACAAACAGTAATATCTCCACATTGCAAGGTGCAATTCTGAAATTTTTTGTTTTTCCTGCTAATCCTAGCATGATAAAGAAGATTCAAAGAGAGTGAGATGCCAGCTCCTTTCATTCAGTCAGTAGCTTCAAACATTTCTGGTATATGAAAAACATGTTTTTCAATGGCAAAAATCAATGAATATTGTAAATGCACAAACAGTAATATCTCCACATTGCAAGGTGCAATTCTGAAATCTTTTGCTTTTTCCTGCTAATCCTAGCATGATAAAGAAGATTCAAAGAGAGTGAGATGCCAGCTCCTTTCATTCAGTCAGTAGCTTCAAACATTTCTGGTATATGAAAAACATGTTTTTCAATGGCAAAAATCAATGAATATTGTAAATGCACAAACAGTAATATCTCCACATTGCACGGTGCAATTCTGAAATTTTTAGCTTTTTCCTGTTAATCCGAGCATGATAAAGAAGATTCAAAGAGAGTGAGATGCCAGCTCCTTTCATTCAGTCAGTAGCTTCAGACATTTCTGGTATATGAAAAACATGTTTTTCAATGGCAAAAATCAATGAATATTGTAAATGCACAAACAGTAATATCTCCACATTGCAAGGTGCAATTCTGAAATTTTTTGCTTTTTCCTGCTAATCCTAGCATGATAAAGAAGATTCAAAGAGAGTGAGATGCCAGCTCCTTTCATTCAGTCAGTAGCTTCAAACATTTCTGGTATATGAAAAACATGTTTTTCAATGGCAAAAATCAATGAATATTGTAAATGCACAAACAGTAATATCTCCACATTGCACGGTGCAATTCTGAAATTTTTAGCTTTTTCCTGTTAATCCTAGCATGATAAAGAAGATTCAAAGAGAGTGAGATGCCAGCTCCTTTCATTCAGTCAGTAGCTTCAAACATTTCTGGTATATGAAAAACATGTTTTTCAATGGCAAAAATCAATGAATATTGTAAATGCACAAACAGTAATATCTCCACATTGCAAGGTGCAATTCTGAAATTTTTTGCTTTTTCCTGTTAATCCTAGCATGATAAAGAAGATTCAAAGAGAGTGAGATGCCAGCTCCTTTCATTCAGTCAGTAGCTTCAAACATTTCTGGTATATGAAAAACATGTTTTTCAATGGCAAAAATCAATGAATATTGTAAATGCACAAACAGTAATATCTCCACATTGCAAGGTGCAATTCTGAAATTTTTTGCTTTTTCCTGCTAATCCTAGCATGATAAAGAAGATTCAAAGAGAGTGAGATGCCAGCTCCTTTCATTCAGTCAGTAGCTTCAAACATTTCTGGTATATGAAAAACATGTTTTTCAATGGCAAAAATCAATGAATATTGTAAATGCACAAACAGTAATATCTCCACATTGCACGGTGCAATTCTGAAATTTTTAGCTTTTTCCTGTTAATCCTAGCATGATAAAGAAGATTCAAAGAGAGTGAGATGCCAGCTCCTTTCATTCAGTCAGTAGCTTCAAACATTTCTGGTATATGAAAAACATGTTTTTCAATGGCAAAAATCAATGAATATTGTAAATGCACAAACAGTAATATCTCCACATTGCAAGGTGCAATTCTGAAATTTTTTGCTTTTTCCTGCTAATCCTAGCATGATAAAGAAGATTCAAAGAGAGTGAGATGCCAGCTCCTTTCATTCAGTCAGTAGCTTCAAACATTTCTGGTATATGAAAAACATGTTTTTCAATGGCAAAAATCAATGAATATTGTAAATGCACAAACAGTAATATCTCCACATTGCACGGTGCAATTCTGAAATTTTTAGCTTTTTCCTGTTAATCCTAGCATGATAAAGAAGATTCAGAGTGAGATGCCAGCTCCTTTCATTCAGTCAGTAGCTTCAAACATTTCTGGTATATGAAAAACATGTTTTTCAATGGCAAAAATCAATGAATATTGTAAATGCACAAACAGTAATATCTCCACATTGCAAGGTGCAATTCTGAAATTTTTTGCCTTTTCCTGTTAATCCTAGCATGATAAAGAAGATTCAAAGAGAGTGAGATGCCAGCTCCTTTCATTCAGTCAGTAGCTTCAAACATTTCTGGTATATGAAAAACATGTTTTTCAATGGCAAAAATCAATGAATATTGTAAATGCACAAACAGTAATATCTCCACATTGCAAGGTGCAATTCTGAAATTTTTTGCTTTTTCCTGCTAATCCTAGCATGATAAAGAAGATTCAAAGAGAGTGAGATGCCAGCTCCTTTCATTCAGTCAGTAGCTTCAAACATTTCTGGTATATGAAAAACATGTTTTTCAATGGCAAAAATCAATGAATATTGTAAATGCACAAACAGTAATATCTCCACATTGCACGGTGCAATTCTGAAATTTTTAGCTTTTTCCTGTTAATCCTAGCATGATAAAGATTCAAAGAGAGTGAGATGCCAGCTCCTTTCATTCAGTCAGTAGCTTCAAACATTTTTGGTATATGAAAAACATGTTTTTCAATGGCAAAAATCAATGAATATTGTAAATGCACAAACAGTAATATCTCCACATTGCACGGTGCAGTTCTGAAATTTTTAGCTTTTTCCTGTTAATCCTAGCATGATAAAGAAGATTCAAAGAGAGTGAGATGCCAGCTCCTTTCATTCAGTCAGTAGCTTCAAACATTTCTGGTATATGAAAAACATGTTTTTCAATGGCAAAAATCAATGAATATTGTAAATGCACAAACAGTAATATCTCCACATTGCAAGGTGCAATTCTGAAATTTTTTGCTTTTTCCTGTTAATCCTAGCATGATAAAGAAGATTCAAAGAGAGTGAGATGCCAGCTCCTTTCATTCAGTCAGTAGCTTCAAACATTTCTGGTATATGAAAAACATGTTTTTCAATGGCAAAAATCAATGAATATTGTAAATGCACAAACAGTAATATCTCCATATTGCAAGGTGCAATTCTGAAATTTTTTGCTTTTTCCTGCTAATCCTAGCATGATAAAGAAGATTCAAAGAGAGTGAGATGCCAGCTCCTTTCATTCAGTCAGTAGCTTCAAACATTTCTGGTATATGAAAAACATGTTTTTCAATGGCAAAAATCAATGAATATTGTAAATGCACAAACAGTAATATCTCCACATTGCACGGTGCAATTCTGAAATTTTTAGCTTTTTCCTGTTAATCCTAGCATGATAAAGAAGATTCAAAGAGAGTGAGATGCCAGCTCCTTTCATTCAGTCAGTAGCTTCAAACATTTCTGGTATATGAAAAACATGTTTTTCAATGGCAAAAATCAATGAATATTGTAAATGCACAAACAGTAATATCTCCACATTGCAAGGTGCAATTCTGAAATTTTTTGCTTTTTCCTGCTAATCCTAGCATGATAAAGAAGATTCAAAGAGAGTGAGATGCCAGCTCCTTTCATTCAGTCAGTAGCTTCAAACATTTCTGGTATATGAAAAACATGTTTTTCAATGGCAAAAATCAATGCATATTGTAAATGCACAAACAGTAATATCTCCACATTGCACGGTGCAATTCTGAAATTTTTAGCTTTTTCCTGTTAATCCTAGCATGATAAAGAAGATTCAAAGAGAGTGAGATGCCAGCTCCTTTCATTCAGTCAGTAGCTTCAAACATTTCTGGTATATGAAAAACATGTTTTTCAATGGCAAAAATCAATGAATATTGTAAATGCACAAACAGTAATATCTCCACATTGCAAGGTGCAATTCTGAAATTTTTTGCTTTTTCCTGTTAATCCTAGCATGATAAAGAAGATTCAAAGAGAGTGAGATGCCAGCTCCTTTCATTCAGTCAGTAGCTTCAAACATTTCTGGTATATGAAAAACATGTTTTTCAATGGCAAAAATCAATGAATATTGTAAATGCACAAACAGTAATATCTCCACATTGCAAGGTGCAATTCTGAAATTTTTTGTTTTTCCTGCTAATCCTAGCATGATAAAGAAGATTCAAAGAGAGTGAGATGCCAGCTCCTTTCATTCAGTCAGTAGCTTCAAACATTTCTGGTATATGAAAAACATGTTTTTCAATGGCAAAAATCAATGAATATTGTAAATGCACAAACAGTAATATCTCCACATTGCAAGGTGCAATTCTGAAATCTTTTGCTTTTTCCTGCTAATCCTAGCATGATAAAGAAGATTCAAAGAGAGTGAGATGCCAGCTCCTTTCATTCAGTCAGTAGCTTCAAACATTTCTGGTATATGAAAAACATGTTTTTCAATGGCAAAAATCAATGAATATTGTAAATGCACAAACAGTAATATCTCCACATTGCACGGTGCAATTCTGAAATTTTTAGCTTTTTCCTGTTAATCCGAGCATGATAAAGAAGATTCAAAGAGAGTGAGATGCCAGCTCCTTTCATTCAGTCAGTAGCTTCAGACATTTCTGGTATATGAAAAACATGTTTTTCAATGGCAAAAATCAATGAATATTGTAAATGCACAAACAGTAATATCTCCACATTGCAAGGTGCAATTCTGAAATTTTTTGCTTTTTCCTGCTAATCCTAGCATGATAAAGAAGATTCAAAGAGAGTGAGATGCCAGCTCCTTTCATTCAGTCAGTAGCTTCAAACATTTCTGGTATATGAAAAACATGTTTTTCAATGGCAAAAATCAATGAATATTGTAAATGCACAAACAGTAATATCTCCACATTGCACGGTGCAATTCTGAAATTTTTAGCTTTTTCCTGTTAATCCTAGCATGATAAAGAAGATTCAAAGAGAGTGAGATGCCAGCTCCTTTCATTCAGTCAGTAGCTTCAAACATTTCTGGACGTTTTTCAATGGCAAAAATCAATGAATATTGTAAATGCACAAACAGTAATATCTCCACATTGCAAGGTGCAATTCTGAAATTTTTTGCTTTTTCCTGTTAATCCTAGCATGATAAAGAAGATTCAAAGAGAGTGAGATGCCAGCTCCTTTCATTCAGTCAGTAGCTTCAAACATTTCTGGTATATGAAAAACATGTTTTTCAATGGCAAAAATCAATGAATATTGTAAATGCACAAACAGTAATATCTCCACATTGCACGGTGCAATTCTGAAATTTTTAGCTTTTTCCTGTTAATCCTAGCATGATAAAGAAGATTCAAAGAGAGTGAGATGCCAGCTCCTTTCATTCAGTCAGTAGCTTCAAACATTTCTGGTATATGAAAAACATGTTTTTCAATGGCAAAAATCAATGAATATTGTAAATGCACAAACAGTAATATCTCCACATTGCAAGGTGCAATTCTGAAATTTTTTGCTTTTTCCTGTTAATCCTAGCATGATAAAGAAGATTCAAAGAGAGTGAGATGCCAGCTCCTTTCATTCAGTCAGTAGCTTCAAACATTTCTGGTATATGAAAAACATGTTTTTCAATGGCAAAAATCAATGAATATTGTAAATGCACAAACAGTAATATCTCCACATTGCAAGGTGCAATTCTGAAATTTTTTGCTTTTTCCTGCTAATCCTAGCATGATAAAGAAGATTCAAAGAGAGTGAGATGCCAGCTCCTTTCATTCAGTCAGTAGCTTCAAACATTTCTGGTATATGAAAAACATGTTTTTCAATGGCAAAAATCAATGAATATTGTAAATGCACAAACAGTAATATCTCCACATTGCACGGTGCAATTCTGAAATTTTTAGCTTTTTCCTGTTAATCCTAGCATGATAAAGAAGATTCAAAGAGAGTGAGATGCCAGCTCCTTTCATTCAGTCAGTAGCTTCAAACATTTCTGGTATATGAAAAACATGTTTTTCAATGGCAAAAATCAATGAATATTGTAAATGCACAAACAGTAATATCTCCACATTGCAAGGTGCAATTCTGAAATTTTTTGCTTTTTCCTGTTAATCCTAGCATGATAAAGAAGATTCAAAGAGAGTGAGATGCCAGCTCCTTTCATTCAGTCAGTAGCTTCAAACATTTCTGGTATATGAAAAACATGTTTTTCAATGGCAAAAATCAATGAATATTGTAAATGCACAAACAGTAATATCTCCACATTGCAAGGTGCAATTCTGAAATTTTTTGCTTTTTCCTGTTAATCCTAGCATGATAAAGAAGATTCAAAGAGAGTGAGATGCCAGCTCCTTTCATTCAGTCAGTAGCTTCAAACATTTCTGGTATATGAAAAACATGTTTTTCAATGGCAAAAATCAATGAATATTGTAAATGCACAAACAGTAATATCTCCACATTGCAAGGTGCAATTCTGAAATTTTTTGCTTTTTCCTGCTAATCCTAGCATGATAAAGAAGATTCAAAGAGAGTGAGATGCCAGCTCCTTTCATTCAGTCAGTAGCTTCAAACATTTCTGGTATATGAAAAACATGTTTTTCAATGGCAAAAAATGAATATTGTAAATGCACAAACAGTAATATCTCCACATTGCAAGGTGCAATTCTGAAATTTTTTGCTTTTTCCTGCTAATCCTAGCATGATAAAGAAGATTCAAAGAGAGTGAGATGCCAGCTCCTTTCATTCAGTCAGTAGCTTCAAACATTTCTGGTATATGAAAAACATGTTTTTCAATGGCAAAAATCAATGAATATTGTAAATGCACAAACAGTAATATCTCCACATTGCAAGGTGCAATTCTGAAATTTTTTGCTTTTTCCTGCTAATCCTAGCATGATAAAGAAGATTCAAAGAGAGTGAGATGCCAGCTCCTTTCATTCAGTCAGTAGCTTCAAACATTTCTGGTATATGAAAAACATGTTTTTCAATGGCAAAAATCAATGAATATTGTAAATGCACAAACAGTAATATCTCCACATTGCACGGTGCAATTCTGAAATTTTTAGCTTTTTCCTGTTAATCCTAGCATGATAAAGAAGATTCAAAGAGAGTGAGATGCCAGCTCCTTTCATTCAGTCAGTAGCTTCAAACATTTCTGGTATATGAAAAACATGTTTTTCAATGGCAAAAATCAATGAATATTGTAAATGCACAAACAGTAATATCTCCACATTGCAAGGTGCAATTCTGAAATTTTTTGCTTTTTCCTGTTAATCCTAGCATGATAAAGAAGATTCAAAGAGAGTGAGATGCCAGCTCCTTTCATTCAGTCAGTAGCTTCAAACATTTCTGGTATATGAAAAACATGTTTTTCAATGGCAAAAATCAATGAATATTGTAAATGCACAAACAGTAATATCTCCACATTGCAAGGTGCAATTCTGAAATTTTTTGCTTTTTCCTGTTAATCCTAGCATGATAAAGAAGATTCAAAGAGAGTGAGATGCCAGCTCCTTTCATTCAGTCAGTAGCTTCAAACATTTCTGGTATATGAAAAACATGTTTTTCAATGGCAAAAATCAATGAATATTGTAAATGCACAAACAGTAATATCTCCACATTGCAAGGTGCAATTCTGAAATTTTTTGCTTTTTCCTGCTAATCCTAGCATGATAAAGAAGATTCAAAGAGAGTGAGATGCCAGCTCCTTTCATTCAGTCAGTAGCTTCAAACATTTCTGGTATATGAAAAACATGTTTTTCAATGGCAAAAATCAATGAATATTGTAAATGCACAAACAGTAATATCTCCACATTGCACGGTGCAATTCTGAAATTTTTAGCTTTTTCCTGTTAATCCTAGCATGATAAAGAAGATTCAAAGAGAGTGAGATGCCAGCTCCTTTCATTCAGTCAGTAGCTTCAAACATTTCTGGTATATGAAAAACATGTTTTTCAATGGCAAAAATCAATGAATATTGTAAATGCACAAACAGTAATATCTCCACATTGCAAGGTGCAATTCTGAAATTTTTTGCTTTTTCCTGCTAATCCTAGCATGATAAAGAAGATTCAAAGAGAGTGAGATGCCAGCTCCTTTCATTCAGTCAGTAGCTTCAAACATTTCTGGTATATGAAAAACATGTTTTTCAATGGCAAAAATCAATGAATATTGTAAATGCACAAACAGTAATATCTCCACATTGCACGGTGCAATTCTGAAATTTTTAGCTTTTTCCTGTTAATCCTAGCATGATAAAGAAGATTCAAAGAGAGTGAGATGCCAGCTCCTTTCATTCAGTCAGTAGCTTCAAACATTTCTGGTATATGAAAAACATGTTTTTCAATGGCAAAAATCAATGAATATTGTAAATGCACAAACAGTAATATCTCCACATTGCAAGGTGCAATTCTGAAATTTTTTGCTTTTTCCTGTTAATCCTAGCATGATAAAGAAGATTCAAAGAGAGTGAGATGCCAGCTCCTTTCATTCAGTCAGTAGCTTCAAACATTTCTGGTATATGAAAAACATGTTTTTCAATGGCAAAAATCAATGAATATTGTAAATGCACAAACAGTAATATCTCCACATTGCAAGGTGCAATTCTGAAATTTTTTGCTTTTTCCTGCTAATCCTAGCATGATAAAGAAGATTCAAAGAGAGTGAGATGCCAGCTCCTTTCATTCAGTCAGTAGCTTCAAACATTTCTGGTATATGAAAAACATGTTTTTCAATGGCAAAAATCAATGAATATTGTAAATGCACAAACAGTAATATCTCCACATTGCACGGTGCAATTCTGAAATTTTTAGCTTTTTCCTGTTAATCCTAGCATGATAAAGAAGATTCAAAGAGAGTGAGATGCCAGCTCCTTTCATTCAGTCAGTAGCTTCAAACATTTCTGGTATATGAAAAACATGTTTTTCAATGGCAAAAATCAATGAATATTGTAAATGCACAAACAGTAATATCTCCACATTGCACGGTGCAATTCTGAAATTTTTAGCTTTTTCCTGTTAATCCTAGCATGATAAAGAAGATACAAAGAGAGTGAGATGCCAGCTCCTTTCATTCAGTCAGTAGCTTCAAACATTTCTGGTATATGAAAAACATGTTTTTCAATGGCAAAAATCAATGAATATTGTAAATGCACAAACAGTAAAATCTCCACATTGCAAGGTGCAATTCTGAAATTTTTTGCTTTTTCCTGTTAATCCTAGCATGATAAAGAAGATTCAAAGAGAGTGAGATGCCAGCTCCTTTCATTCAGTCAGTAGCTTCAAACATTTCTGGTATATGAAAAACATGTTTTTCAATGGCAAAAATCAATGAATATTGTAAATGCACAAACAGTAATATCTCCACATTGCAAGGTGCAATTCTGAAATTTTTTGCTTTTTCCTGCTAATCCTAGCATGATAAAGAAGATTCAAAGAGAGTGAGATGCCAGCTCCTTTCATTCAGTCAGTAGCTTCAAACATTTCTGGTATATGAAAAACATGTTTTTCAATGGCAAAAATCAATGAATATTGTAAATGCACAAACAGTAATATCTCCACATTGCACGGTGCAATTCTGAAATTTTTAGCTTTTTCCTGTTAATCCTAGCATGATAAAGAAGATTCAAAGAGAGTGAGATGCCAGCTCCTTTCATTCAGTCAGTAGCTTCAAACATTTCTGGTATATGAAAAACATGTTTTTCAATGGCAAAAATCAATGAATATTGTAAATGCACAAACAGTAATATCTCCACATTGCAAGGTGCAATTCTGAAATTTTTTGCTTTTTCCTGTTAATCCTAGCATGATAAAGAAGATTCAAAGAGAGTGAGATGCCAGCTCCTTTCATTCAGTCAGTAGCTTCAAACATTTCTGGTATATGAAAAACATGTTTTTCAATGGCAAAAATCAATGAATATTGTAAATGCACAAACAGTAATATCTCCACATTGCAAGGTGCAATTCTGAAATTTTTTGCTTTTTCCTGTTAATCCTAGCATGATAAAGAAGATTCAAAGAGAGTGAGATGCCAGCTCCTTTCATTCAGTCAGTAGCTTCAAACATTTCTGGTATATGAAAAACATGTTTTTCAATGGCAAAAATCAATGAATATTGTAAATGCACAAACAGTAATATCTCCACATTGCACGGTGCAATTCTGAAATTTTTAGCTTTTTCCTGTTAATCCTAGCATGATAAAGAAGATTCAAAGAGAGTGAGATGCCAGCTCCTTTCATTCAGTCAGTAGCTTCAAACATTTCTGGTATATGAAAAACATGTTTTTCAATGGCAAAAATCAATGAATATTGTAAATGCACAAACAGTAATATCTCCACATTGCAAGGTGCAATTCTGAAATTTTTTGCTTTTTCCTGTTAATCCTAGCATGATAAAGAAGATTCAAAGAGAGTGAGATGCCAGCTCCTTTCATTCAGTCAGTAGCTTCAAACATTTCTGGTATATGAAAAACATGTTTTTCAATGGCAAAAATCAATGAATATTGTAAATGCACAAACAGTAATATCTCCACATTGCAAGGTGCAATTCTGAAATTTTTTGCTTTTTCCTGCTAATCCTAGCATGATAAAGAAGATTCAAAGAGAGTGAGATGCCAGCTCCTTTCATTCAGTCAGTAGCTTCAAACATTTCTGGTATATGAAAAACATGTTTTTCAATGGCAAAAATCAATGAATATTGTAAATGCACAAACAGTAATATCTCCACATTGCACGGTGCAATTCTGAAATTTTTAGCTTTTTCCTGTTAATCCTAGCATGATAAAGAAGATTCAAAGAGAGTGAGATGCCAGCTCCTTTCATTCAGTCAGTAGCTTCAAACATTTCTGGTATATGAAAAACATGTTTTTCAATGGCAAAAATCAATGAATATTGTAAATGCACAAACAGTAATATCTCCACATTGCAAGGTGCAATTCTGAAATTTTTTGCTTTTTCCTGCTAATCCTAGCATGATAAAGAAGATTCAAAGAGAGTGAGATGCCAGCTCCTTTCATTCAGTCAGTAGCTTCAAACATTTCTGGTATATGAAAAACATGTTTTTCAATGGCAAAAATCAATGAATATTGTAAATGCACAAACAGTAATATCTCCACATTGCACGGTGCAATTCTGAAATTTTTAGCTTTTTCCTGTTAATCCTAGCATGATAAAGAAGATTCAAAGAGAGTGAGATGCCAGCTCCTTTCATTCAGTCAGTAGCTTCAAACATTTCTGGTATATGAAAAACATGTTTTTCAATGGCAAAAATCAATGAATATTGTAAATGCACAAACAGTAATATCTCCACATTGCAAGGTGCAATTCTGAAATTTTTTGCTTTTTCCTGTTAATCCTAGCATGATAAAGAAGATTCAAAGAGAGTGAGATGCCAGCTCCTTTCATTCAGTCAGTAGCTTCAAACATTTCTGGTATATGAAAAACATGTTTTTCAATGGCAAAAATCAATGAATATTGTAAATGCACAAACAGTAATATCTCCACATTGCAAGGTGCAATTCTGAAATTTTTTGCTTTTTCCTGTTAATCCTAGCATGATAAAGAAGATTCAAAGAGAGTGAGATGCCAGCTCCTTTCATTCAGTCAGTAGCTTCAAACATTTCTGGTATATGAAAAACATGTTTTTCAATGGCAAAAATCAATGAATATTGTAAATGCACAAACAGTAATATCTCCACATTGCAAGGTGCAATTCTGAAATTTTTTGCTTTTTCCTGCTAATCCTAGCATGATAAAGAAGATTCAAAGAGAGTGAGATGCCAGCTCCTTTCATTCAGTCAGTAGCTTCAAACATTTCTGGTATATGAAAAACATGTTTTTCAATGGCAAAAAATGAATATTGTAAATGCACAAACAGTAATATCTCCACATTGCAAGGTGCAATTCTGAAATTTTTTGCTTTTTCCTGCTAATCCTAGCATGATAAAGAAGATTCAAAGAGAGTGAGATGCCAGCTCCTTTCATTCAGTCAGTAGCTTCAAACATTTCTGGTATATGAAAAACATGTTTTTCAATGGCAAAAATCAATGAATATTGTAAATGCACAAACAGTAATATCTCCACATTGCAAGGTGCAATTCTGAAATTTTTTGCTTTTTCCTGCTAATCCTAGCATGATAAAGAAGATTCAAAGAGAGTGAGATGCCAGCTCCTTTCATTCAGTCAGTAGCTTCAAACATTTCTGGTATATGAAAAACATGTTTTTCAATGGCAAAAATCAATGAATATTGTAAATGCACAAACAGTAATATCTCCACATTGCACGGTGCAATTCTGAAATTTTTAGCTTTTTCCTGTTAATCCTAGCATGATAAAGAAGATTCAAAGAGAGTGAGATGCCAGCTCCTTTCATTCAGTCAGTAGCTTCAAACATTTCTGGTATATGAAAAACATGTTTTTCAATGGCAAAAATCAATGAATATTGTAAATGCACAAACAGTAATATCTCCACATTGCAAGGTGCAATTCTGAAATTTTTTGCTTTTTCCTGTTAATCCTAGCATGATAAAGAAGATTCAAAGAGAGTGAGATGCCAGCTCCTTTCATTCAGTCAGTAGCTTCAAACATTTCTGGTATATGAAAAACATGTTTTTCAATGGCAAAAATCAATGAATATTGTAAATGCACAAACAGTAATATCTCCACATTGCAAGGTGCAATTCTGAAATTTTTTGCTTTTTCCTGTTAATCCTAGCATGATAAAGAAGATTCAAAGAGAGTGAGATGCCAGCTCCTTTCATTCAGTCAGTAGCTTCAAACATTTCTGGTATATGAAAAACATGTTTTTCAATGGCAAAAATCAATGAATATTGTAAATGCACAAACAGTAATATCTCCACATTGCAAGGTGCAATTCTGAAATTTTTTGCTTTTTCCTGCTAATCCTAGCATGATAAAGAAGATTCAAAGAGAGTGAGATGCCAGCTCCTTTCATTCAGTCAGTAGCTTCAAACATTTCTGGTATATGAAAAACATGTTTTTCAATGGCAAAAATCAATGAATATTGTAAATGCACAAACAGTAATATCTCCACATTGCACGGTGCAATTCTGAAATTTTTAGCTTTTTCCTGTTAATCCTAGCATGATAAAGAAGATTCAAAGAGAGTGAGATGCCAGCTCCTTTCATTCAGTCAGTAGCTTCAAACATTTCTGGTATATGAAAAACATGTTTTTCAATGGCAAAAATCAATGAATATTGTAAATGCACAAACAGTAATATCTCCACATTGCAAGGTGCAATTCTGAAATTTTTTGCTTTTTCCTGCTAATCCTAGCATGATAAAGAAGATTCAAAGAGAGTGAGATGCCAGCTCCTTTCATTCAGTCAGTAGCTTCAAACATTTCTGGTATATGAAAAACATGTTTTTCAATGGCAAAAATCAATGAATATTGTAAATGCACAAACAGTAATATCTCCACATTGCACGGTGCAATTCTGAAATTTTTAGCTTTTTCCTGTTAATCCTAGCATGATAAAGAAGATTCAAAGAGAGTGAGATGCCAGCTCCTTTCATTCAGTCAGTAGCTTCAAACATTTCTGGTATATGAAAAACATGTTTTTCAATGGCAAAAATCAATGAATATTGTAAATGCACAAACAGTAATATCTCCACATTGCAAGGTGCAATTCTGAAATTTTTTGCTTTTTCCTGTTAATCCTAGCATGATAAAGAAGATTCAAAGAGAGTGAGATGCCAGCTCCTTTCATTGTCAGTAGCTTCAAACATTTCTGGTATATGAAAAACATGTTTTTCAATGGCAAAAATCAATGAATATTGTAAATGCACAAACAGTAATATCTCCACATTGCAAGGTGCAATTCTGAAATTTTTTGCTTTTTCCTGCTAATCCTAGCATGATAAAGAAGATTCAAAGAGAGTGAGATGCCAGCTCCTTTCATTCAGTCAGTAGCTTCAAACATTTCTGGTATATGAAAAACATGTTTTTCAATGGCAAAAATCAATGAATATTGTAAATGCACAAACAGTAATATCTCCACATTGCACGGTGCAATTCTGAAATTTTTAGCTTTTTCCTGTTAATCCTAGCATGATAAAGATTCAAAGAGAGTGGGATGCCAGCTCCTTTCATTCAGTCAGTAGCTTCAAACATTTCTGGTATATGAAAAACATGTTTTTCAATGGCAAAAATCAATGAATATTGTAAATGCACAAACAGTAATATCTCCACATTGCAAGGTGCAATTCTGAAATTTTTTGCTTTTTCCTGCTAATCCTAGCATGATAAAGAAGATTCAAAGAGAGTGAGATGCCAGCTCCTTTCATTCAGTCAGTAGCTTCAAACATTTCTGGTATATGAAAAACATGTTTTTCAATGGCAAAAATCAATGAATATTGTAAATGCACAAACAGTAATATCTCCACATTGCACGGTGCAATTCTGAAATTTTTAGCTTTTTCCTGTTAATCCTAGCATGATAAAGAAGATACAAAGAGAGTGAGATGCCAGCTCCTTTCATTCAGTCAGTAGCTTCAAACATTTCTGGTATATGAAAAACATGTTTTTCAATGGCAAAAATCAATGAATATTGTAAATGCACAAACAGTAAAATCTCCACATTGCAAGGTGCAATTCTGAAATTTTTTGCTTTTTCCTGTTAATCCTAGCATGATAAAGAAGATTCAAAGAGAGTGAGATGCCAGCTCCTTTCATTCAGTCAGTAGCTTCAAACATTTCTGGTATATGAAAAACATGTTTTTCAATGGCAAAAATCAATGAATATTGTAAATGCACAAACAGTAATATCTCCACATTGCAAGGTGCAATTCTGAAATTTTTTGCTTTTTCCTGCTAATCCTAGCATGATAAAGAAGATTCAAAGAGAGTGAGATGCCAGCTCCTTTCATTCAGTCAGTAGCTTCAAACATTTCTGGTATATGAAAAACATGTTTTTCAATGGCAAAAATCAATGAATATTGTAAATGCACAAACAGTAATATCTCCACATTGCACGGTGCAATTCTGAAATTTTTAGCTTTTTCCTGTTAATCCTAGCATGATAAAGAAGATTCAAAGAGAGTGAGATGCCAGCTCCTTTCATTCAGTCAGTAGCTTCAAACATTTCTGGTATATGAAAAACATGTTTTTCAATGGCAAAAATCAATGAATATTGTAAATGCACAAACAGTAATATCTCCACATTGCAAGGTGCAATTCTGAAATTTTTTGCTTTTTCCTGCTAATCCTAGCATGATAAAGAAGATTCAAAGAGAGTGAGATGCCAGCTCCTTTCATTCAGTCAGTAGCTTCAAACATTTCTGGTATATGAAAAACATGTTTTTCAATGGCAAAAATCAATGCATATTGTAAATGCACAAACAGTAATATCTCCACATTGCACGGTGCAATTCTGAAATTTTTAGCTTTTTCCTGTTAATCCTAGCATGATAAAGAAGATTCAAAGAGAGTGAGATGCCAGCTCCTTTCATTCAGTCAGTAGCTTCAAACATTTCTGGTATATGAAAAACATGTTTTTCAATGGCAAAAATCAATGAATATTGTAAATGCACAAACAGTAATATCTCCACATTGCAAGGTGCAATTCTGAAATTTTTTGCTTTTTCCTGTTAATCCTAGCATGATAAAGAAGATTCAAAGAGAGTGAGATGCCAGCTCCTTTCATTCAGTCAGTAGCTTCAAACATTTCTGGTATATGAAAAACATGTTTTTCAATGGCAAAAATCAATGAATATTGTAAATGCACAAACAGTAATATCTCCACATTGCAAGGTGCAATTCTGAAATTTTTTGTTTTTCCTGCTAATCCTAGCATGATAAAGAAGATTCAAAGAGAGTGAGATGCCAGCTCCTTTCATTCAGTCAGTAGCTTCAAACATTTCTGGTATATGAAAAACATGTTTTTCAATGGCAAAAATCAATGAATATTGTAAATGCACAAACAGTAATATCTCCACATTGCAAGGTGCAATTCTGAAATCTTTTGCTTTTTCCTGCTAATCCTAGCATGATAAAGAAGATTCAAAGAGAGTGAGATGCCAGCTCCTTTCATTCAGTCAGTAGCTTCAAACATTTCTGGTATATGAAAAACATGTTTTTCAATGGCAAAAATCAATGAATATTGTAAATGCACAAACAGTAATATCTCCACATTGCACGGTGCAATTCTGAAATTTTTAGCTTTTTCCTGTTAATCCGAGCATGATAAAGAAGATTCAAAGAGAGTGAGATGCCAGCTCCTTTCATTCAGTCAGTAGCTTCAGACATTTCTGGTATATGAAAAACATGTTTTTCAATGGCAAAAATCAATGAATATTGTAAATGCACAAACAGTAATATCTCCACATTGCACGGTGCAATTCTGAAATTTTTAGCTTTTTCCTGTTAATCCTAGCATGATAAAGAAGATTCAAAGAGAGTGAGATGCCAGCTCCTTTCATTCAGTCAGTAGCTTCAAACATTTCTGGTATATGAAAAACATGTTTTTCAATGGCAAAAATCAATGAATATTGTAAATGCACAAACAGTAATATCTCCACATTGCAAGGTGCAATTCTGAAATTTTTTGCTTTTTCCTGTTAATCCTAGCATGATAAAGAAGATTCAAAGAGAGTGAGATGCCAGCTCCTTTCATTCAGTCAGTAGCTTCAAACATTTCTGGTATATGAAAAACATGTTTTTCAATGGCAAAAATCAATGAATATTGTAAATGCACAAACAGTAATATCTCCACATTGCAAGGTGCAATTCTGAAATTTTTTGCTTTTTCCTGTTAATCCTAGCATGATAAAGAAGATTCAAAGAGAGTGAGATGCCAGCTCCTTTCATTCAGTCAGTAGCTTCAAACATTTCTGGTATATGAAAAACATGTTTTTCAATGGCAAAAATCAATGAATATTGTAAATGCACAAACAGTAATATCTCCACATTGCACGGTGCAATTCTGAAATTTTTAGCTTTTTCCTGTTAATCCTAGCATGATAAAGAAGATTCAAAGAGAGTGAGATGCCAGCTCCTTTCATTCAGTCAGTAGCTTCAAACATTTCTGGTATATGAAAAACATGTTTTTCAATGGCAAAAATCAATGAATATTGTAAATGCACAAACAGTAATATCTCCACATTGCAAGGTGCAATTCTGAAATTTTTTGCTTTTTCCTGTTAATCCTAGCATGATAAAGAAGATTCAAAGAGAGTGAGATGCCAGCTCCTTTCATTCAGTCAGTAGCTTCAAACATTTCTGGTATATGAAAAACATGTTTTTCAATGGCAAAAATCAATGAATATTGTAAATGCACAAACAGTAATATCTCCACATTGCAAGGTGCAATTCTGAAATTTTTGCTTTTTCCTGCTAATCCTAGCATGATAAAGAAGATTCAAAGAGAGTGAGATGCCAGCTCCTTTCATTCAGTCAGTAGCTTCAAACATTTCTGGTATATGAAAAACATGTTTTTCAATGGCAAAAATCAATGAATATTGTAAATGCACAAACAGTAATATCTCCACATTGCACGGTGCAATTCTGAAATTTTTAGCTTTTTCCTGTTAATCCTAGCATGATAAAGAAGATTCAAAGAGAGTGAGATGCCAGCTCCTTTCATTCAGTCAGTAGCTTCAAACATTTCTGGTATATGAAAAACATGTTTTTCAATGGCAAAAATCAATGAATATTGTAAATGCACAAACAGTAATATCTCCACATTGCAAGGTGCAATTCTGAAATTTTTTGCTTTTTCCTGCTAATCCTAGCATGATAAAGAAGATTCAAAGAGAGTGAGATGCCAGCTCCTTTCATTCAGTCAGTAGCTTCAAACATTTCTGGTATATGAAAAACATGTTTTTCAATGGCAAAAATCAATGAATATTGTAAATGCACAAACAGTAATATCTCCACATTGCACGGTGCAATTCTGAAATTTTTAGCTTTTTCCTGTTAATCCTAGCATGATAAAGAAGATTCAAAGAGAGTGAGATGCCAGCTCCTTTCATTCAGTCAGTAGCTTCAAACATTTCTGGTATATGAAAAACATGTTTTTCAATGGCAAAAATCAATGAATATTGTAAATGCACAAACAGTAATATCTCCACATTGCAAGGTGCAATTCTGAAATTTTTTGCTTTTTCCTGTTAATCCTAGCATGATAAAGAAGATTCAAAGAGAGTGAGATGCCAGCTCCTTTCATTCAGTCAGTAGCTTCAAACATTTCTGGTATATGAAAAACATGTTTTTCAATGGCAAAAATCAATGAATATTGTAAATGCACAAACAGTAATATCTCCACATTGCAAGGTGCAATTCTGAAATTTTTTGCTTTTTCCTGTTAATCCTAGCATGATAAAGAAGATTCAAAGAGAGTGAGATGCCAGCTCCTTTCATTCAGTCAGTAGCTTCAAACATTTCTGGTATATGAAAAACATGTTTTTCAATGGCAAAAATCAATGAATATTGTAAATGCACAAACAGTAATATCTCCACATTGCAAGGTGCAATTCTGAAATTTTTTGCTTTTTCCTGCTAATCCTAGCATGATAAAGAAGATTCAAAGAGAGTGAGATGCCAGCTCCTTTCATTCAGTCAGTAGCTTCAAACATTTCTGGTATATGAAAAACATGTTTTTCAATGGCAAAAAATGAATATTGTAAATGCACAAACAGTAATATCTCCACATTGCAAGGTGCAATTCTGAAATTTTTTGCTTTTTCCTGCTAATCCTAGCATGATAAAGAAGATTCAAAGAGAGTGAGATGCCAGCTCCTTTCATTCAGTCAGTAGCTTCAAACATTTCTGGTATATGAAAAACATGTTTTTCAATGGCAAAAATCAATGAATATTGTAAATGCACAAACAGTAATATCTCCACATTGCAAGGTGCAATTCTGAAATTTTTTGCTTTTTCCTGCTAATCCTAGCATGATAAAGAAGATTCAAAGAGAGTGAGATGCCAGCTCCTTTCATTCAGTCAGTAGCTTCAAACATTTCTGGTATATGAAAAACATGTTTTTCAATGGCAAAAATCAATGAATATTGTAAATGCACAAACAGTAATATCTCCACATTGCACGGTGCAATTCTGAAATTTTTAGCTTTTTCCTGTTAATCCTAGCATGATAAAGAAGATTCAAAGAGAGTGAGATGCCAGCTCCTTTCATTCAGTCAGTAGCTTCAAACATTTCTGGTATATGAAAAACATGTTTTTCAATGGCAAAAATCAATGAATATTGTAAATGCACAAACAGTAATATCTCCACATTGCAAGGTGCAATTCTGAAATTTTTTGCTTTTTCCTGTTAATCCTAGCATGATAAAGAAGATTCAAAGAGAGTGAGATGCCAGCTCCTTTCATTCAGTCAGTAGCTTCAAACATTTCTGGTATATGAAAAACATGTTTTTCAATGGCAAAAATCAATGAATATTGTAAATGCACAAACAGTAATATCTCCACATTGCAAGGTGCAATTCTGAAATTTTTTGCTTTTTCCTGTTAATCCTAGCATGATAAAGAAGATTCAAAGAGAGTGAGATGCCAGCTCCTTTCATTCAGTCAGTAGCTTCAAACATTTCTGGTATATGAAAAACATGTTTTTCAATGGCAAAAATCAATGAATATTGTAAATGCACAAACAGTAATATCTCCACATTGCAAGGTGCAATTCTGAAATTTTTTGCTTTTTCCTGCTAATCCTAGCATGATAAAGAAGATTCAAAGAGAGTGAGATGCCAGCTCCTTTCATTCAGTCAGTAGCTTCAAACATTTCTGGTATATGAAAAACATGTTTTTCAATGGCAAAAATCAATGAATATTGTAAATGCACAAACAGTAATATCTCCACATTGCACGGTGCAATTCTGAAATTTTTAGCTTTTTCCTGTTAATCCTAGCATGATAAAGAAGATTCAAAGAGAGTGAGATGCCAGCTCCTTTCATTCAGTCAGTAGCTTCAAACATTTCTGGTATATGAAAAACATGTTTTTCAATGGCAAAAATCAATGAATATTGTAAATGCACAAACAGTAATATCTCCACATTGCAAGGTGCAATTCTGAAATTTTTTGCTTTTTCCTGCTAATCCTAGCATGATAAAGAAGATTCAAAGAGAGTGAGATGCCAGCTCCTTTCATTCAGTCAGTAGCTTCAAACATTTCTGGTATATGAAAAACATGTTTTTCAATGGCAAAAATCAATGAATATTGTAAATGCACAAACAGTAATATCTCCACATTGCACGGTGCAATTCTGAAATTTTTAGCTTTTTCCTGTTAATCCTAGCATGATAAAGAAGATTCAAAGAGAGTGAGATGCCAGCTCCTTTCATTCAGTCAGTAGCTTCAAACATTTCTGGTATATGAAAAACATGTTTTTCAATGGCAAAAATCAATGAATATTGTAAATGCACAAACAGTAATATCTCCACATTGCAAGGTGCAATTCTGAAATTTTTTGCTTTTTCCTGTTAATCCTAGCATGATAAAGAAGATTCAAAGAGAGTGAGATGCCAGCTCCTTTCATTCAGTCAGTAGCTTCAAACATTTCTGGTATATGAAAAACATGTTTTTCAATGGCAAAAATCAATGAATATTGTAAATGCACAAACAGTAATATCTCCACATTGCAAGGTGCAATTCTGAAATTTTTTGCTTTTTCCTGCTAATCCTAGCATGATAAAGAAGATTCAAAGAGAGTGAGATGCCAGCTCCTTTCATTCAGTCAGTAGCTTCAAACATTTCTGGTATATGAAAAACATGTTTTTCAATGGCAAAAATCAATGAATATTGTAAATGCACAAACAGTAATATCTCCACATTGCACGGTGCAATTCTGAAATTTTTAGCTTTTTCCTGTTAATCCTAGCATGATAAAGATTCAAAGAGAGTGGGATGCCAGCTCCTTTCATTCAGTCAGTAGCTTCAAACATTTCTGGTATATGAAAAACATGTTTTTCAATGGCAAAAATCAATGAATATTGTAAATGCACAAACAGTAATATCTCCACATTGCAAGGTGCAATTCTGAAATTTTTTGCTTTTTCCTGCTAATCCTAGCATGATAAAGAAGATTCAAAGAGAGTGAGATGCCAGCTCCTTTCATTCAGTCAGTAGCTTCAAACATTTCTGGTATATGAAAAACATGTTTTTCAATGGCAAAAATCAATGAATATTGTAAATGCACAAACAGTAATATCTCCACATTGCACGGTGCAATTCTGAAATTTTTAGCTTTTTCCTGTTAATCCTAGCATGATAAAGAAGATACAAAGAGAGTGAGATGCCAGCTCCTTTCATTCAGTCAGTAGCTTCAAACATTTCTGGTATATGAAAAACATGTTTTTCAATGGCAAAAATCAATGAATATTGTAAATGCACAAACAGTAATATCTCCACATTGCAAGGTGCAATTCTGAAATTTTTTGCTTTTTCCTGTTAATCCTAGCATGATAAAGAAGATTCAAAGAGAGTGAGATGCCAGCTCCTTTCATTCAGTCAGTAGCTTCAAACATTTCTGGTATATGAAAAACATGTTTTTCAATGGCAAAAATCAATGAATATTGTAAATGCACAAACAGTAATATCTCCACATTGCAAGGTGCAATTCTGAAATTTTTTGCTTTTTCCTGCTAATCCTAGCATGATAAAGAAGATTCAAAGAGAGTGAGATGCCAGCTCCTTTCATTCAGTCAGTAGCTTCAAACATTTCTGGTATATGAAAAACATGTTTTTCAATGGCAAAAATCAATGAATATTGTAAATGCACAAACAGTAATATCTCCACATTGCACGGTGCAATTCTGAAATTTTTAGCTTTTTCCTGTTAATCCTAGCATGATAAAGAAGATTCAAAGAGAGTGAGATGCCAGCTCCTTTCATTCAGTCAGTAGCTTCAAACATTTCTGGTATATGAAAAACATGTTTTTCAATGGCAAAAATCAATGAATATTGTAAATGCACAAACAGTAATATCTCCACATTGCAAGGTGCAATTCTGAAATTTTTTGCTTTTTCCTGCTAATCCTAGCATGATAAAGAAGATTCAAAGAGAGTGAGATGCCAGCTCCTTTCATTCAGTCAGTAGCTTCAAACATTTCTGGTATATGAAAAACATGTTTTTCAATGGCAAAAATCAATGCATATTGTAAATGCACAAACAGTAATATCTCCACATTGCACGGTGCAATTCTGAAATTTTTAGCTTTTTCCTGTTAATCCTAGCATGATAAAGAAGATTCAAAGAGAGTGAGATGCCAGCTCCTTTCATTCAGTCAGTAGCTTCAAACATTTCTGGTATATGAAAAACATGTTTTTCAATGGCAAAAATCAATGAATATTGTAAATGCACAAACAGTAATATCTCCACATTGCAAGGTGCAATTCTGAAATTTTTTGCTTTTTCCTGTTAATCCTAGCATGATAAAGAAGATTCAAAGAGAGTGAGATGCCAGCTCCTTTCATTCAGTCAGTAGCTTCAAACATTTCTGGTATATGAAAAACATGTTTTTCAATGGCAAAAATCAATGAATATTGTAAATGCACAAACAGTAATATCTCCACATTGCAAGGTGCAATTCTGAAATTTTTTGTTTTTCCTGCTTAATCCTAGCATGATAAAGAAGATTCAAAGAGAGTGAGATGCCAGCTCCTTTCATTCAGTCAGTAGCTTCAAACATTTCTGGTATATGAAAAACATGTTTTTCAATGGCAAAAATCAATGAATATTGTAAATGCACAAACAGTAATATCTCCACATTGCAAGGTGCAATTCTGAAATCTTTTGCTTTTTCCTGCTAATCCTAGCATGATAAAGAAGATTCAAAGAGAGTGAGATGCCAGCTCCTTTCATTCAGTCAGTAGCTTCAAACATTTCTGGTATATGAAAAACATGTTTTTCAATGGCAAAAATCAATGAATATTGTAAATGCACAAACAGTAATATCTCCACATTGCACGGTGCAATTCTGAAATTTTTAGCTTTTTCCTGTTAATCCTAGCATGATAAAGAAGATTCAAAGAGAGTGAGATGCCAGCTCCTTTCATTCAGTCAGTAGCTTCAGACATTTCTGGTATATGAAAAACATGTTTTTCAATGGCAAAAATCAATGAATATTGTAAATGCACAAACAGTAATATCTCCACATTGCAAGGTGCAATTCTGAAATTTTTTGCTTTTTCCTGCTAATCCTAGCATGATAAAGAAGATTCAAAGAGAGTGAGATGCCAGCTCCTTTCATTCAGTCAGTAGCTTCAAACATTTCTGGTATATGAAAAACATGTTTTTCAATGGCAAAAATCAATGAATATTGTAAATGCACAAACAGTAATATCTCCACATTGCACGGTGCAATTCTGAAATTTTTAGCTTTTTCCTGTTAATCCTAGCATGATAAAGAAGATTCAAAGAGAGTGAGATGCCAGCTCCTTTCATTCAGTCAGTAGCTTCAAACATTTCTGGTATATGAAAAACATGTTTTTCAATGGCAAAAATCAATGAATATTGTAAATGCACAAACAGTAATATCTCCACATTGCAAGGTGCAATTCTGAAATTTTTTGCTTTTTCCTGTTAATCCTAGCATGATAAAGAAGATTCAAAGAGAGTGAGATGCCAGCTCCTTTCATTCAGTCAGTAGCTTCAAACATTTCTGGTATATGAAAAACATGTTTTTCAATGGCAAAAATCAATGAATATTGTAAATGCACAAACAGTAATATCTCCACATTGCACGGTGCAATTCTGAAATTTTTAGCTTTTTCCTGTTAATCCTAGCATGATAAAGAAGATTCAAAGAGAGTGAGATGCCAGCTCCTTTCATTCAGTCAGTAGCTTCAAACATTTCTGGTATATGAAAAACATGTTTTTCAATGGCAAAAATCAATGAATATTGTAAATGCACAAACAGTAATATCTCCACATTGCAAGGTGCAATTCTGAAATTTTTTGCTTTTTCCTGTTAATCCTAGCATGATAAAGAAGATTCAAAGAGAGTGAGATGCCAGCTCCTTTCATTCAGTCAGTAGCTTCAAACATTTCTGGTATATGAAAAACATGTTTTTCAATGGCAAAAATCAATGAATATTGTAAATGCACAAACAGTAATATCTCCACATTGCAAGGTGCAATTCTGAAATTTTTTGCTTTTTCCTGCTAATCCTAGCATGATAAAGAAGATTCAAAGAGAGTGAGATGCCAGCTCCTTTCATTCAGTCAGTAGCTTCAAACATTTCTGGTATATGAAAAACATGTTTTTCAATGGCAAAAATCAATGAATATTGTAAATGCACAAACAGTAATATCTCCACATTGCACGGTGCAATTCTGAAATTTTTAGCTTTTTCCTGTTAATCCTAGCATGATAAAGAAGATTCAAAGAGAGTGAGATGCCAGCTCCTTTCATTCAGTCAGTAGCTTCAAACATTTCTGGTATATGAAAAACATGTTTTTCAATGGCAAAAATCAATGAATATTGTAAATGCACAAACAGTAATATCTCCACATTGCAAGGTGCAATTCTGAAATTTTTTGCTTTTTCCTGCTAATCCTAGCATGATAAAGAAGATTCAAAGAGAGTGAGATGCCAGCTCCTTTCATTCAGTCAGTAGCTTCAAACATTTCTGGTATATGAAAAACATGTTTTTCAATGGCAAAAATCAATGAATATTGTAAATGCACAAACAGTAATATCTCCACATTGCACGGTGCAATTCTGAAATTTTTAGCTTTTTCCTGTTAATCCTAGCATGATAAAGAAGATTCAAAGAGAGTGAGATGCCAGCTCCTTTCATTCAGTCAGTAGCTTCAAACATTTCTGGTATATGAAAAACATGTTTTTCAATGGCAAAAATCAATGAATATTGTAAATGCACAAACAGTAATATCTCCACATTGCAAGGTGCAATTCTGAAATTTTTTGCTTTTTCCTGTTAATCCTAGCATGATAAAGAAGATTCAAAGAGAGTGAGATGCCAGCTCCTTTCATTCAGTCAGTAGCTTCAAACATTTCTGGTATATGAAAAACATGTTTTTCAATGGCAAAAATCAATGAATATTGTAAATGCACAAACAGTAATATCTCCACATTGCAAGGTGCAATTCTGAAATTTTTTGCTTTTTCCTGCTAATCCTAGCATGATAAAGAAGATTCAAAGAGAGTGAGATGCCAGCTCCTTTCATTCAGTCAGTAGCTTCAAACATTTCTGGTATATGAAAAACATGTTTTTCAATGGCAAAAATCAATGAATATTGTAAATGCACAAACAGTAATATCTCCACATTGCACGGTGCAATTCTGAAATTTTAGCTTTTTCCTGTTAATCCTAGCATGATAAAGAAGATTCAAAGAGAGTGAGATGCCAGCTCCTTTCATTCAGTCAGTAGCTTCAAACATTTCTGGTATATGAAAAACATGTTTTTCAATGGCAAAAATCAATGAATATTGTAAATGCACAAACAGTAATATCTCCACATTGCAAGGTGCAATTCTGAAATTTTTTGCTTTTTCCTGCTAATCCTAGCATGATAAAGAAGATTCAAAGAGAGTGAGATGCCAGCTCCTTTCATTCAGTCAGTAGCTTCAAACATTTCTGGTATATGAAAAACATGTTTTTCAATGGCAAAAATCAATGAATATTGTAAATGCACAAACAGTAATATCTCCACATTGCACGGTGCAATTCTGAAATTTTTAGCTTTTTCCTGTTAATCCTAGCATGATAAAGAAGATTCAAAGAGAGTGAGATGCCAGCTCCTTTCATTCAGTCAGTAGCTTCAAACATTTCTGGTATATGAAAAACATGTTTTTCAATGGCAAAAATCAATGAATATTGTAAATGCACAAACAGTAATATCTCCACATTGCAAGGTGCAATTCTGAAATTTTTTGCTTTTTCCTGTTAATCCTAGCATGATAAAGAAGATTCAAAGAGAGTGAGATGCCAGCTCCTTTCATTCAGTCAGTAGCTTCAAACATTTCTGGTATATGAAAAACATGTTTTTCAATGGCAAAAATCAATGAATATTGTAAATGCACAAACAGTAATATCTCCACATTGCACGGTGCAATTCTGAAATTTTTAGCTTTTTCCTGTTAATCCTAGCATGATAAAGAAGATTCAAAGAGAGTGAGATGCCAGCTCCTTTCATTCAGTCAGTAGCTTCAAACATTTCTGGTATATGAAAAACATGTTTTTCAATGGCAAAAATCAATGAATATTGTAAATGCACAAACAGTAATATCTCCACATTGCACGGTGCAATTCTGAAATTTTTTGCTTTTTCCTGTTAATCCTAGCATGATAAAGAAGATTCAAAGAGAGTGAGATGCCAGCTCCTTTCATTCAGTCAGTAGCTTCAAACATTTCTGGTATATGAAAAAAAAACAAGTTTTTCAATGGCAAAAATCAATGAATATTGTAAATGCACAAACAGTAATATCTCCACATTGCAAGGTGCAATTCTGAAATTTTGCTTTTTTCCTGTTAATCCTAGCATGATAAAGAAGATTCAAAGAGAGTGAGATGCCAGCTCCTTTCATTCAGTCAGTAGCTTCAAACATTTCTGGTATATGAAAAACATGTTTTTCAATGGCAAAAATCAATGAATTTTGTAAATGCACAAACAGTAGATTCTCCACAGTTGCATGGTGCAAGTCTGAAATTTTTTTGCTTTTTCCTGTTAATCCTAGCATGAATAAAGAAGAATTCAAAGAGAGTGAGATGCCAGCTCTTCAGTCAGTCAGAGCTTCAAACATTTCTGTATAAAAAGAAGATTCACATTGCAAGGTGCAATCTGAATTTTTTGCTTTTCCCTGTTAATCCTAGCATGATAAAGAAGGATTCCAAAGAGAGTGAGAATGCCGAGCTCCTGTTCATTCAGTCAGTACTTTCCAAACATTTCTGGTATAGTG
>NW_027369116.1:0-44960 GCF_046119375.1 Phyllobates terribilis
AAGCAAAAATCCTGGGAGAATTGACTCAAGGAAGGGGACCATAACACCGCATTTTTCACCTTTCAATGGTTATTAGACGCAAGAGCAATAGAGTCCAGGTCCTTAAAGATGAGGATGAGAATTGGGTGTCGGAGAAAAACGAGCTCAAAACGCTTGTTGGTTTCTACAAGGAGCATTACACCATCCCCCCTTGTGAGTTCTTTCCTATCTCCTTGCCTTATAATTGTTTCACGGCTTTGGAGCAAGCGGATGTGGATTGGCTAAATGTGGATGTTTCCGATGAGGAGATTTGGAGAGCCGTGAGTAATATGGGTGCACTCAAGGCTCCGGGACCGGATGGCTTTCAACCACTCTTCTATCAACGTTGTTGGAGCATAGTTAGGTCGTCGGTTATTGAGGAAGTTAGAGGCTTCCTTGCTTCTTCTAAACTTCCAGAGGGTATCAACGAGACGCTCATCTCGCTTATTCCTCAGACAAGCAACCCCGACAAGATCACTCTTTTTTGCCCTATTAGTCTCTGTAAGGTTTTGTATAAAATCATCACTAAGTTACTCACCAATAGAATGTAAAAAGATTCTACCTAAGTTGATAGCCCCGACACAAGCTAGCTTCCTTCCAAGACGCTCAATCACGGATAACATAGTCCTTGCTCAAGAGGTTGTGCACTTCATGAGAAGAAAGCAAGGGAAGGGTGGATGGATTATTCTCAAAGTCGACCTTGAAAAGGCGTATGACCGGATCCGGTGGGACTTTGTGGTTGACTCTCTCATTGATTCCGGGTTTGATGAGAAGTGGGTGAGGTGGGTCACGGAATGCATTTCCTCTCCTACTTTGAATGTGCTATGGAATGGTGAAACTACGGAGAACTTTCGACCAAATAGGGGGATTAGAGAAGGAGATGCAATCTCCCCGTACCTCTTCGTTCTTTGTGTTCAGCATCTTAGCCACATCATTTTGAAGTCTATTAAGGATGGGAAGTGGAGACCGATCAAGCTCTCTAGAAGGAGGCCCAAGTTGTCCCACATTTTCTTCGCCAACGACATTCTTTTGATGGGTGAGGCATCGGTTAACCAAGTCAAGATTACAATGGCAAGTCTAGACACTTGGGTGTTAGACATGGGATGATTAGGGAGCTAATCATGAATGGTGTGATATCCATTGAGTTTGTTCGGTCGCAACAGAACTTGGCTGACCACTTGACGAAGGGGTTAGGAAGGGACTTAGTGATTAAGTCGGTGATTGGGATGGGATTAAAGTCCATCTAAATCTACCAGTTGTGGTATACCCAATTCCTTCTAATACAACGTTAGAAGTTGAATTCAATGTGGAAAGACCATAGTTGGAGATTGGAGTGTAACATGTTTCCCAAGGTATGCGCTCGGACCTGTGAGTGATGTTAGGTTGAAGTACATCTTCTTAATGGTTCTTTTGACAAATTGCTTACGCAGGGGCAAGACTAAAAGAACCACCTATATGAGCATGAAGTTTAGCCGCTTCAAGAAGTTTGGACTTGGCTTCCTATATGCTTATGAATGGATAAGGACACAAGGCTTGTATAGTGTCAAGTATGACTAGTAGAGTGTTGTATAAACATGTGTGTATAATATTTTCAGGTATTCAAATGGGTTGACGGGTTCAATCGTTACGACACCCCGATTCTCGAGTATTTGGAATGTGTATTGTACTAAGATGAAAATTCAATCGCAAGACATTTTCATTTATGCATTTGTTTGATCGTTATGTCTGTATGTTAAAATTGTGTATATATCATTATATATACTACGTAGATCAAGGATTACACTAAAATGGGGGGGATTTGTTGGTGATTTTAGTGTCATCAATTCATTTTAGTCGTAATGTGATTTACTAGAACTGATGCGGTTTATCGTGAGGCTCGGAAACAAGTCTGGGTAAGTGCGGAGTGCACGCTTGTTGAGCTAACGGTTCATCGATCACAACTATGAAACAGGGTCGAGGGGAATGCGCTCGAGAAAGGGTCAAGGGGCAGCGGCCTTGATGCGCTTGAGAGGTTCTCAGCGCTCTTGATGCGCTCCAAGAAGGTTCTCGACGAGCTCGCTCGAGAGGTTCTCGACGAGCTTGTTAGAGAGGTACTCGACGAACTCGTTCGAGAGGTCCTCGACGAACTCGTTCGAAAGGTCCTCGACGAGAGGTCCTCGACGAACTCGACGAGAGGTTCTCGACGAGAGGTCCTCGACGAGCTTGTTCGAGAGGTACTCGACGAGCATGTTGAATAGGTCCTCGACGAGCACATGTTGGATTGGTTCTCGACGAACATTTTGGAAAGATACTTTGGTCGTCGAGGTTCTCGACGAGCATGGTGTATAGGTTCTCGACGAGCATCTTGGAGAGATACTCGTCGAGCAGATGGTCTCCCAGAGACTATTTGTTATACGTATCTTTTGGCCGTCAACAGGTACTCGACGAGCACCTCATGTAGATACTCGGCGAGTAGTATCTGTGATTTATGGTTTATCAACCATAAATTGGTTGTATAACTGCCCAACCGCCAATTCGGTTATTTAACCGTCCAACTGCCAATTCTGTTTCATGGTGAACTCATTATATATATGAGGTTTCGGTTCTTAATACAAGACACGAGATTGATTAACGACTTCTCGACTTCTCAGATCAAATTTCATAAGTGCCTGAATTTGATTGTCCCTTCTCGGATTATCCCTGCAAGGAATTCGTGTAACCCTGGCATTTGTATAGGGTCGAATTATCTTGTTCGGAAAGTGAACAAACACGATCCGTTGAAGGTTTCCAGGATTATCACAACATCGCACGAAGACGCAGAACCAACAAACGAACAAGATAATTCTGTTGATAATGGCTGGAGGTAGCACCGTCAAAGAGATGACCACGAACTTTGGGAAACTCGAGAAGTTTCAAGGCCAGGATTTCCGCCGCTGGCAAAAGAAGATGCATTTCATGCTAACGGCGCTGAAGGTGGTGTATGTGCTGTCTACACCAATGCCCGAGATAGTGGAGGATGAGCCAATCGAAGTAATCAGGCGTAGATCCAAGTGGGAGAACGATGATTACATCTGCAGAGGGCACATCTTAAACGGTATGTCTGATCCCCTATTTGATATCTACCAGAATGTTGAGTCTGCGAAGGAATTGTGGGATTCCCTTGAATCCAAGTACATGGCAGAGGATGCATCAAGTAAGAAATTCTTGGTGAGCGATTTCAACAACTATAAGATGGTTGATTCGCGCTCTGTCATGGAGCAATTCAACGAGATCCTCCGGATCCTCGGACAATTCACTCAACATGGCTTGAAAATGGATGAATCCATTTCTGTGTCAAGCATAATTGACAAATTGCCTCCATCATGGAGAGAGTTTAAACACACTCTGAAGCATGGGAAAGATGAACTATCGTTAGTTCAACTTGGTAGCCATATTCACATTGAGGAGTCCCTGAGGGCTTCGGAAGAGGATAAGGGAAAGGGCAAAGGTATTGCTGGACCCTCGGTCAACATGATCGAAGAGGGTGGTAAAAACTTTACCAAGGACAAAGGGAAGAAACGTGCTTTCAATCACAACAAGGGCAGTTTCGGTTCTAACAAGAAACCGAAACTCGAGTGTTGGAAATGTGGCAAAACAGGCCACTTCAAGAGGGATTGCCGATCAGGCAAGAAGCACGTCAATGCGAACGCAAGTGGTTCGGGAAAGGGGTCCACGGACCAATCTCGAAACCAAGGTCAGAATTTAAAACGTGATTTGAACAATGTATTTGAATATTCAGTATCACTAATTTCTGAGGCATATTATGTGCAGGATGACGCGGTCGCTTGGTGGATAGATTCTGGCGCCACTACACACGTATGCAAGGATCGTTGCTGGTTCAAGACATTTGTACCAGTGGATGACGGTTCGGTTCTTTACATGGGGGACGATCACTACGCTCCCGTGGAAGGCAAAGGAAGTGTGCTGCTAGAATTTAGTTCAGGAAAATCTTTGTCTTTATGTAATGTATTGTATGTACCTAAGTTGCGTAAAAACCTTATTTCTGGGCCAGTTTTAAATAAACTTGGTTACAAGCAAGTGACTGAATTTGACAAATATGTATTGTCAAAATGTGGAGTGTATGTTGGTTCCTGTTATTATAATAACGGGATGTTCATGATGAATTTGAACGGAGTACCGCAGAATTCTGGTTCTGCATTTATGTCCTCGTCGAGTGCTTTTATGTCCTCGACGAGTGTTACTATGTCCTCGTCGAGTGCTTTTATGTCCTCGACGAGTATGAATGACTCATCATTATGGCATGCTCGTTTAGGACATGTGCACTATAAGAGGATGTATGATATGTCGAAACATGACTTGCTTCCTGTTTTTGATGGGAACATAGAAACATGTTCAACGTGCATGTTAACAAAGATAACTCGACAACCTTGTAAAAGTATAATTAGGAAATCTGTTATACTTGAATTGGTTCATAGTGATCTTTGTGACTTGCATGGTACACCATCATTAGGGAATAAAAAGTATGTTATTACTTTCATAGATGATTCCTCTAGGTTTTGTTATGTGTATTTGCTTCATTCGAAGACGAGGCCTTAGATAAATTTCGTATTTATAAAACTAAGGCTGAATTGCAACAAAATGGTTTAATTAAAACTTTACGCACGGATAGAGGTGGTGAATACTATGATCCGGTATTTTTCCAGTCCATGGGGATTATTCATGAGACTACGGCTCCTTATACACCACAACAAAATGGTGTGGCCGAGAGGAAAAATAGAGCTCTTGAGGAAATGGTAAATGCCATGTTATCTCACTCGGGATTGAGCGAGGGGTTCTGGGGAGAAGCCATGTTAACTGCTTGCTATTTATTAAATAGGGTTCCTAACAAAAGGAACAAGACTACCCCATATGAACTTTGGTATAAGAAACGCCCTAACTTGTCGTTTTTACGAGTTTGGGGTTGTAGGGGCGTGGTTAGATTACCGGACCCTAAAAGGAAAACTTTGGGTGAAAAAGGGATCGATTGCATCTTTGTTGGATATGCTGAGCATTCCAAGGCTTATAGGTTCTATGTTATAGAACCTAATGACTCGGTTTCTATTAATACAATTAATCGAAAGATGTTATTTTTGATGAGAAACGATTCTCTTCAATACCTAGACCAAAGTATGATATACCAAGTTCTGATGAAACTCTAAGGGATGATCAATTGATTGATGTACCAAGTATAGCGCATGAACCTCGTCGAGAACTTGATGTTCGACGAGAAGCGCATGAACCTCGTCGAAGCAAAAGAGCAAGGAGGAAACCTGAATTTTATGGCTCTGATTTTCAACTATACTTAGTTGAGGGATCAAAGGATCAAATTGAGTCCCAATACTCGTATTGTTACAGTATTGAGGAGGATCCAAGGACTTATGATGAGGCCATCAAATCTCGAGACTCTAGCTTTTGGAAAGAAGCGATCGACGATGAGATTGGCTCAATCATGGAGAATAATACTTGGATATTATCTGATTTACCACCAGGTTGTAAGCCACTGGGCTGCAAATGGATCTTCCAGAGGAAGATGAAAGTCGATGGGACAATCGACAAGTTTAAAGCGCGATTGGTTATCCAAGGCTTTAGACAAAGGGAAGGTATCGATTATTTTGATACATATGCTCCTGTTGCTCGTATCACTACTATTAGATTGTTAATTGCCTTGGCGGCTAGAAACAATCTAGTGATCCATCAAATGGATGTAAAAACGGCTTTTCTAAATGGAGATTTAGAAGAGGAAGTGTACATGAAGCAACCGGAAGGATTTGTGTTGCCCGGTAATGAGCATAAAGTGTGTAAGTTGATTAAATCATTGTATGGGCTGAAACAAGCACCGAAGCAATGGCATCAAAAGTTTGATGAGGTTGTCTTGTCGAGTGGTTTCATTCTAAACCAAGCGGACAAGTGTGTATATAGCAAGTTCGATGCACTCGGGAAGGGTGTAATCATTTGCCTATATGTGGATGACATGTTGATTTTCGGTACTGACCAAAATCAGGTTGATAAGACCAAGAAATTTTTGTCATCCAGATTCTCCATGAAAGATATGGGAGAAGCGGATGTAATTCTTGGTATAAAAATCAAGAGGGAGAACAAAGGGATTGTCATTACACAATCTCATTACATTGAGAAGATTCTCAAAAAGTTCAATCATGAAAGTTGTTCTCCGGTTAGCACTCCCATGGATATGGAAGCAAAGCTTATGCCTAATACTGGGAAACCTGTGGATCAACTTGAATACTCAAAAGCCATAGGCTGTTTGATGTATGCTATGACTAGCACTCGACCGGATATAGCCTATGCGGTCGGTAAGTTGAGCAGATTCACTAGTAACCCTAGTAGACATCATTGGCATGCTATAACAAGGGTTTTCAAGTATCTAAAGGGTACTATGACGCATGGTCTGTCGTACATGGGATTTCCTTCGGTGATAGAGGGTTATTCGGACGCTAGTTGGATAAACAATGATGACAGATCCTCGACGAGCGGATGGGTGTTCTTGCTCGGGGGAGGTGCCATTTCATGGGCTTCCAAGAAACAAACTTGTATTACAAGTTCCACTATGGAATCTGAGTTTGTTGCATTAGCTGCCGCTGGGAAAGAAGCGGAATGGCTAAGGAACTTAGTGTATGAGGTTCCGATATGGCCTAAGCCAATATCACCCATTTCTATCCGTTGTGATAGCGCTGCCACCTTGGCTAAAGCTTATAGTCAAAATTACAATGGCAAGTCTAGACACTTGGGTGTTAGACATGGGATGATTAGGGAGCTAATCATGAATGGTGTGATATCCATTGAGTTTGTTCGGTCGCAACAGAACTTGGCTGACCACTTGACGAAGGGGTTAGGAAGGGACTTAGTGATTAAGTCGGTGATTGGGATGGGATTAAAGTCCATCTAAATCTACCAGTTGTGGTATACCCAATTCCCTTCTAATACAACGTTAGAAGTTGAATTCAATGTGGAAAGACCATAGTTGGAGATTGGAGTGTAACATGTTTCCCAAGGTATGCGCTCGGACCTGTGAGTGATGTTAGGTTGAAGTACATCTTCTTAATGGTTCTTTTGACAAATTGCTTACGCAGGGGCAAGACTAAAAGAACCACCTATATGAGCATGAAGTTTAGCCGCTTCAAGAAGTTTGGACTTGGCTTCCTATATGCTTATGAATGGATAAGGACACAAGGCTTGTATAGTGTCAAGTATGACTAGTAGAGTGTTGTATAAACATGTGTGTATAATATTTTCAGGTATTCAAATGGGTTGACGGGTTCAATCGTTACGACACCCCGATTCTCGAGTATTTGGAATGTGTATTGTACTAAGATGAAAATTCAATCGCAAGACATTTTCATTTATGCATTTGTTTGATCGTTATGTCTGTATGTTAAAATTGTGTATATATCATTATATATACTACGTAGATCAAGGATTACACTAAAATGGGGGGGATTTGTTGGTGATTTTAGTGTCATCAATTCATTTTAGTCGTAATGTGATTTACTAGAACTGATGCGGTTTATCGTGAGGCTCGGAAACAAGTCTGGGTAAGTGCGGAGTGCACGCTTGTTGAGCTAACGGTTCATCGATCACAACTATGAAACAAGGTCGAGGGGAATGCGCTCGAGAAAGGGTCAAGGGGCAGCGGCCTTGATGCGCTTGAGAGGTTCTCAGCGCTCTTGATGCGCTCCAAGAAGGTTCTCGACGAGCTCGCTCGAGAGGTTCTCGACGAGCTTGTTAGAGAGGTACTCGACGAACTCGTTCGAGAGGTCCTCGACGAACTCGTTCGAAAGGTCCTCGACGAGAGGTCCTCGACGAACTCGACGAGAGGTTCTCGACGAGAGGTCCTCGACGAGCTTGTTCGAGAGGTACTCGACGAGCATGTTGAATAGGTCCTCGACGAGCACATGTTGGATTGGTTCTCGACGAACATTTTGGAAAGATACTTTGGTCGTCGAGGTTCTCGACGAGCATGGTGTATAGGTTCTCGACGAGCATCTTGGAGAGATACTCGTCGAGCAGATGGTCTCCCAGAGACTATTTGTTATACGTATCTTTTGGCCGTCAACAGGTACTCGACGAGCACCTCATGTAGATACTCGGCGAGTAGTATCTGTGATTTATGGTTTATCAACCATAAATTGGTTGTATAACTGCCCAACCGCCAATTCGGTTATTTAACCGTCCAACTGCCAATTCTGTTTCATGGTGAACTCATTATATATATGAGGTTTCGGTTCTTAATACAAGACACGAGATTGATTAACGACTTCTCGACTTCTCAGATCAAATTTCATAAGTGCCTGAATTTGATTGTCCCTTCTCGGATTATCCCTGCAAGGAATTCGTGTAACCCTGGCATTTGTATAGGGTCGAATTATCTTGTTCGGAAAGTGAACAAACACGATCCGTTGAAGGTTTCCAGGATTATCACAACATCGCACGAAGACGCAGAACCAACAGGAAATGGGGCGAGTTCGCCCATAGACTTCCACACGCCATTGTTCTGAAACCGGCTTCTTGTGTTGTGCTTAGTCAAGACCAAATTGAGGACAGGTTATTCTGGAGAGGTTCCCTCGATGGGAATTTCGAGATTCGATCGGCCTACAACCTCAGCAACGAGTCCTGCAAGGATCATAACATCGACAGCAGGATTTTTGTCAATATTTGGAAATTGAGAGTGCAACAGAGTATTCGTTTTTTTTCTTGTCAAGTAATGAAAGGCGTAATCCTGACGAACAGTGAAAGACGTCGGCGACATATTTCCGACGATGATGAGTGCAAGTGCTGTACAGGGGAGACCGAGACCTTTTCTCATATGTTTCGGGAATGCCCTGAGGTGAGAAAGATGTGGATCGACATCATTCCACAACAAGCTCGACAGGAGTTCTTCTCGACGTCGTTTGCATCTGGGTAAGATCTAATCTTTCTAGGTAACCGGTTGGATGGGACGGAGTCGGGTGGCCGAAACCTTTGCAACCGCCCTCTGGAATTGCTAGAAGTGGAGGAATGAGGCTGGTTTCCGTGATCATAAGTTCTCTGGTAACAGGAAAGCTTTATATGTGGGATTGCTAAAGAATATTTCATGACTTGGGAAGCTGGGCTGCAGGCCCAGTCCAAGCCCAAATCAGATTTTCTTGTCTGCTTGAAGGCGCCGGCCCATGGATGGATGTGCCTCAACACTGATGGCTCTTTGAAGGAGGGAAGTGCCACTGGGTGGGGTTTTTAGAAGGGAGGATGGTCGGTGGGCCCTCCGATTCGTGCACAACGTTGGTTGTTGTTCAGTTCCGGCGGCGGAGTTGTGGGGAATCATTTCTGGCCTCAAGATCGCTTGGGAGCATGGCTTTTGTAGGGTTTTCTTGGAAACAGATTCGCAAATGGCGGTCCTGTTGCTCCGCAAACTGGTGGATTCGTGTGATCCTTTAGCTAGCTTAGTCGCTTGGTGAAGAGCTTTATTTGTAGGGATTTGGAGTTCCAATTTTGTCACGTGTTTAGGGAGGCGAACCGAGTGGCCGATGCACTCGCTAGTCTGGCTTATGGGTTTCCGTTAGGTGTTTCTGTTTTAGAAGTCCCTCCGGATTCGGTTTGTATTGTCTTATGTGACGATGCCAGGGGTGTTTGTATACCCCGGTTTGGATGCTTGTAAGTTGGTTCCCTAATCTATGAGCTTCGGCTCTCTTTTCTACCAAAAATATTTATTTTCATAATACTACATTTTAAATATAAAAATATTATTAATGCAACAATCTTGTGTTTGGTCTAAACATAGACAAAAAAGGGAGTTCTGGAACAAAATACCTGAGTTTCAATTTATTTTTTAATTTAAAAAGTGTGTTTGGATATAAGAAACAAATTCTCTCAAACACAAGAACAATGCTAAACAAGAATTTTGCGTTTGCCTTAAAATATGTTTGTTTACAAAAATGACCGTTGTAAACACAAACAACGGTTACATTTTTGCCATAAAATATGACCGTCTGAAAATATGACAGGTAGTAAACTATATCGTTGTACTTAGTAGAAGACATTAAGTTGATTAAGGTTCATTTGAACAAAATGAACCTACGTTCTATATTTCGGCCCATTAAGGTATTTTGAGATCCAAGTACTCATCTAAGTTGATATATGAGTCTAGTATGAGTTAGGAAAAGCTTATTATGTACTTAGTCAAAAACGCTAAGTTGATTAAGGTTCATTTGGACTAAAATGGCCTACGCTCCATATTTCAGCTCAATAAGGTATTTTGAGGCGCAAGTACCCATCTAAGTTGATATATGAGTCTACTATAAATAAGGAAATCTTATCACTGAACTTAGTTGAAGACGTTAAGGTTATGGTTCATTTGGGCTCTCTCTATTTTGTCACATTAAGGCATTCTAAGTTGATATTTCAGTCTAGTACGAGCTAGAAAACCTTATTGTTGTACTCAGTCGAAGATGTAAAATTTATTAAGGTTCATTTGGATTAGATGAGCCTACATTCTATATTTATGCTCATTAAGGTATTTTGAAGCATGAATACACATTTAAGTTGATATATGAGTCTAGTACGAGTTAGGAAACCTTATCCTTGTATTACGTCGAAGACGTTTAGTTGATTAAGGTTCATTTGAGCTAAATAGACCTACATTCTCTATTTCGACCCGTGAAGGTATTTTTAAGGCCCAATTACCCATATAAGTTGACTTATCATTGTACTCAGTCGAAGACGTTAAGTTGATAAAGGTTCGTCTGGGATAAATGGACTTAGGCTCATTAAGGTATTTTGTGGCCCAAGTAGCAATATAAGTTGATATACGAGTCTAGTACGAGTTAGGAAACCTTATCACTGTACTAAGTCGAAGACGTTAAGTTGATTAAGATTCTTTCGGGATAAAAAGGCATACATTAAAATATTTCGGTCCATTAAGGTATTTTAAGGCCCAAGTACAAATTTAAGTTGATATATGAGTCTAGTATGAGTTTGGAAACTTTATCGTTGTACTTAGTCAAAGACATTTAGTTGATTAAGGTTCATTTGGGCTAATTGAGCCTATGTTCTTTATTTTGTCCCACTAAGGTATTTTGAGTACCGAGTACCTATCTAAGTTGATATATGCGTCAAGTATGAGTTAAGAAACCTTATCATTATACTTAGTCAAACAAGTTAAGTTCATTAAGGTTAGTTTGGGCTTAATGGACCTATGTTCTATATTTTGGCCCATTAAGGTAATTTGAGGCCGAAGTACAGTCTAAGTCGATATACGAGTCTAGTACGAGTTAGGAAACTTTATTATTGTACTTAGTCAAAGACATTAAGTTAATTAATGTTCATTTGGACTAAATGGGCCTATGTTCTCTATTTCAGTCAATTAAGATATTTTGAAGCCCAAGTGCCCATCAAAGTTGATATATGAGTCAAGTATGAGTGGGAAACCTTATCATTGACCTTAATCGAAGTCGTTAAGATGATTATGGTTAATTTGGGCTACATGGACACACGTTCTAGGTTTCGTCTCATTAAGGTAATTTGAGGCCCAAATACCCATGTAAGTTGATATATGTGCCTACTACGAGTTAGAAAACATTATCACTGTGCTTAGTCGAAGACGTTAAGTTGATTAAGGTTCATTTGGATTAAATGTACCTACATTCTATATTTCGGCCCATAAAGATATTTTGAGGTCCAAGTGTCGAGCTAAGAGTATATGAGTCTTGTACGAGTTGGGAAATCTTATCATTGTACTTAGTCAAAGACGTTAAATTGATTAAGATTCATTTGGACTAAATGGGCCTATGCTCTCTATTTTGTCCCATTAGTGTATTCTAAGGCTCAAGTACCCATCTAAGTTGATATATGAGTCAAGTACGAGTTGGAAAACCTTATCATTGTACTTAGTCGAAGACATTAAGTTAATTAAGGTTCATTTGGGCTAAATGGTCATACGTTCTATATTTCGGCCCATTAAGGTATTTTGAGGCCCAAGAATCAATCTAAGTTGATATATTCGTCGAGTACAAGTTAGGAAACCTTATTGTTGTACTTAATCAAAGACATTAAGTCGATTAAGGTTCATTTGTATTAAATGGGACTAGGTTCTATATTTGAGCCAATTAATGTATTTTGAACTCCAAGTACCCATCTAAGTTGATATATGAATGCATTATGAGTTAGGAAACCTTATCACTGTACTTAGTCGAATACTTTTAGTTAATTAAGGTTCATTTGAACTAAATGGACCTACGTTCTCTAGTTCGACCCATAAAGGTATTTTGAGGCCCAAATACATGGAACTTTCTTAGTGGATAATGGCACTTTTTTAGTGGATACATGGAATAAATATGAGTTGAGAATTCCTATAAACGTAGTTAGTTGAAGATGTTGATTACAATAAGTTTCATTATTTGGGCCAAATAGGCCAACATTTTCAATTCCGGTCCGTGGTTGCCGGACTCTTGTCAGAATCTTGAACGATAGTGGAAAAGGAGCCATCACGAATTATGTTTAAGAGACAACAAGATCAATGAGGGCTGGAAAGACGACATTCTCGTAGTGTGGGTAGACAACACCATGTTTCCGCTGCTTATCGCCTAGGAAGAAGACTTTAATTTGTTGTCCGAGGCTACCATTGCGGAACCGGATGGATATCTCTCTATCGAGTTCGCCGATGTCGGGTTCTTGGATGAGGGTTGCAGGGGGACGGAAGTCATCGAGTTCTAAGAGGAATACGAAGGAGTGATAAAGAAAATGAAGGCGGAATCAGACTTATGAAAGACCGAACCGAAAGGTGGATCCGGAATTTTTTCTAATACAAGTGAACGTTGCTATAGCAAGATTCTTGAATTTGACCTTTTTAAAAAAAATCAAATTGCATTTTGTTAAAAAAATCTTTCAAATGAAAGAATCCTGCGTTTTCATTTCCATCCTAGAATCATTCTTTTAGCCTATTTTATATCCAAACGCAAAAATATTGCGTTAGCATAAACTTTACATTTCAAAATATGAAGTATATGAAGACAAATTTTGTAGTGCATGAAGCCCCTTCTATATAATAAGACAATATACCTCATTTAAAAAAAGAAATTCTTCCTTATAATCTTGGGAATTTGTCATTCCACAAAATATTCAAAAGTCTAGTACATTCTGCAATAAAATCCCGAGTTTGTGAGATTTTTCGTCAAATACCTATCTGTCCTAAACATACCCACTAGATTAAATAAAACCTAAATATAAAATGTCTAAAATTAGGAAACTAAAACCATCAATTAATAATTAATAGTCTAGATAAGAAAATATTTTAATACATTTGTTAGTTTGAGCTTGCTTAGACTAATCACTTCCTTTGTTTTGATGATGATAAACACTTCTTTTAATCTATCTTGTGTTCTCTAAGTATTAAAGGAGTAGTTTAAGAAGCCAAGAGAGTCGCTTTGACCAAGCGAACAAGATAGAGAATAGCTTTAAGCCTTGCGAAGATAACAGATATAGTAAAGGCAGTCTCAATCAACTCTAAAGTCAAGAATCACAATTTCAAGAGTGAATACGTGAAGAGATTGAAGACCTTGGACTAGAGGAGTGACTAGGAGAGTCGCTGCCGGCTAGTGTATCCAGTACTTCAATGAAAGAAGAAACAAAGTGAAGGAAGTCTACCCAGGTGGCTTAGGCTGCACCAGCGCGTATAGTATTTGTGCCAAATGATGGAAAAGACGTGAAGCTCATGATAGGAGAATGTGTTTCAACCTATGGAGAGTGAGGAGCGAGAATCGCCAGCTTGGACAAGTTGAAGTGGTGTGGTGTGGAAGCGGATTTCCAGCGTGGCAGAAGTTTTTACAAGTTTGTTGCTCAAGAAAAAGGAGAAATATGTGGAGGAGCTATCCGGAGAATAGTCACACGGATTGCCAAGGTGGCAATCTTCTTTATTACAATATTGTATAGAGTTTTCTAACTTGGGGAAGAAGTTTAGGATTTCTATAAATATATGTAATAGGTGTATGTATTCGCACGAGCTTGGGAAACCTCGAGAGGGAGAGAAAGTCTAGCTAGGACAAACACAACAGGATCGTGAAAACCTGGGAGTTAGTAGGGTGAGTGTCTTGAAAGGATACAAAAGACTGAAAGATGGGAGGTTAGTAGGATTGAGTGTTTGGGGCATAGCTGGTGATCTCTAAGGGAGCGAGTGTCGTCTTTACAACTTGAGAGCGCAAACGTTGTAAGTGAGCTGAACACGAGTGTAGTGAGCTGAGAGTTATAAGGCCTTGTAATTCTTTGTTCATTATATTCAATATATAGGTGAGTTTCATCTTGGTCATGTATTATTGCCAATGGTTTTCACCTTAACAAAATCTCTTTGTGCATATTGAGCTGAATCTTTCATCTAACAATCTAAGATTCATATTGTGGTTTTCCCTTGTTATTCTGCCGCTATAGCATACTCACTTTCTAGCGTGCAGTGCTTATTCAAAGGGAAAAGACTCGCTTAAAATGTTTTTAACTTCTGCATTTTCTAAACACTGAAGCTAGACAATCGAGCTACTCTTCTCTAAGAGTTAGTCGATTCTAAGCTACTCTATAAAGGTTTTAAACAAGGGAATCATTCATATCTATACTCGCTTTGTTGAGAGATAGTCTCTAGGTACTAGCTTTGTAGCTTTTATTCATAGATTATAGAGTAAGTTTAACGTTAACATACATATCTTGTTCCACTAGCTTTTTATCTCGATCCTACCCCTCGTCAAACCCACAATTGGTATCGGAGAATAGGTTGCTCGTATGCACTAATTGAGACTCGCTTCATATATATATATATATATTGTTGTGAATCATGAAAGACAGGGAATATGCTACCATGATGAGACTTGTCAATAAGAATTTCAAAGAACAAAGCAATCCCAACAAAATGAAACAGCCTGCTAAAGAGAAAAAGAAAGCCAAAGGTGTTAGAAAACACGATTCAAGCTCTCTCCCTCACTAAAGTCATCCAACCTTATGGCAGCAGAAGGCCTAGGCACACATGTCAACATAGAAGATGAAGGTAAGAGTTGGTGGTATATCGACAGTGGGTGCTCTTGTCATATGACAGGCTACTCCTCTCTTCTACTCTCGCTTCATGCTAAAAATGGAGGAAATGAATCATTTAGAGATAAGAAACATGATAAGATCATTGGTAGTGGTAGCGCTCAGCTAGCTAATGCTATCAAAGTGTATAATGTTAACCTTATTGATAATCTCAAAATTAACCTCCTTAGTGTAGCTCAGTTGTGTGGCCAAGGGGGAAATGAGGTTACATTTAACACAATAGCTTGTGTTGTTAAAAATGGTAACATGAAATTCTCTTAAAAGGAAAGCGGATTGGTAACACTTACCTGTTTGATCATGAATTTTCCCCAGCTAGACAGGTGTGCCTTGCAACACTCCAGGAGCAGTCCAATCTATGGCACCAACGATTGGGACATTCTAGCTTGTAGTTGCTACACAAGCTCCAGTCTAAAGGTCTTGTGCAAGGTCTTCCCTGGATCCAGCCAGAGTCAATGACCTCTTGCGCAGAATGCTTCAAATCCAAAGGAACCAGATGTTCTTTCCCTCAGAAAAAGGTAGTGTCTACCAAAGCGCCTCTTGAACTTATACACATGGATTTGTGTGGACCTATGCAAACACAGAGTAAGGGATGTAATCGATACATCTTTGTTCTTGTTGATGATTTTTCTCGTTTTACCTGGACTCTCTTCCTAAAGAGTAAGGATCAAGCATTTGGTGCTTTTCATGAACTAGCTACTCTTTTGGAAAGGAATCTAGCACTCCCTATTTGAACGATTCGCTCAGACAATAAGACTGAATTTAAGAATAAGGAGTTTCTCTCATTTTGTAGAAGTAAAGGAATTGAGCATAATTCTCAGCTCCTTATACTCCATAACAAAATGGTTTAGTTGAACGTAAAAATAGAACTCTGGAAGAAATGGCTAGAACAATGCTATTATCAAGCGGTTTGCAATCTAGCTATTGGGATCAAGTTGTGAGCACATTTAGTTACATTATTAACCGTGCTATGCTTATACCCTTGTTTTATAAGACTCCCTATGAACTGCTTAAAGGAAGAACACCTAATATTTCACATCTAAGGGTGTTCGGATGCAAGTGTTTTGTTCATAATAATGAAAGGAATCTTTGGGAAAGTTTGATGCCAGAAGTGATGAGGATGGCTTCTTAGGCGATACGCCAGAAAGCAAAGCATACAGGGTTCTCAACAAGCGAACCATGAAGATTGAAGATAGTATTCATGTTAGGTTCGATGACAGACCTATTGATTCTAGCACAATCAAGAGTGAAGATCCGTTTATCAAGGTTAGTCCATCTGCATCTCCTATATCGTCTTCTTCTTTTCCTCCTTCTGTGGATCCAGGTTCAGGTAGCGAAGATGAAGAAGATGGTGATACTGATCTTCCTTCGAAATAATGTCATTCCAATAGTTGCTGAAGGAGCAGCGAGTCCAGCAAGTCCCGCATCGAGTCAAACAAGTCTCGCAGGGAGTCCAGCGAGTCCATAATCTCCTTCTATAGATACATCTGCTAAGACTCCCTTGCCAGCGACTTTACAAGATCTTCAAGAGAGTCCAGGAGACGAAGCTGAAAGCTAGCATGGCACTCAAAGAAAGACCACTATTCTCACTCTTCCTGATTCTACTCAAATTGAAGTGAGAAACTATTAACAAAATGAAGGATCATCCAGTAACCAACATTATATCCTCATTTGAATCAGGTACGATTTCAGGAACCCAAGAATAGCAATCAAGCATTTCTTGATCTGGATTGGGTGATCGCGATGCAAGAAGAGCTAAAAGAATTTAAGCGAAATGAGGTGTGGCGACTCGTACCTAAACCAACAAACAAAACTATCATAGGTACTCACTGGGTGTACAGAAATAAGCTAGATGATGCTAGAGAGGTGGTGTGAAATAAAGCAAGATTGGTGACTCAAGGGTATAATCAACAGAAAGGTATTGACTATGATGAAACATATGCACATGTTGCTAGACTTGAAGCTATTCGTTTATTAATTGCTTATGTGGCCCATAAGGAATTTAAGCTATTCCAAATGGACTTAAAGACTGCCTTCCTCAATGGTAAGTTGAAAGAGGAAGTGTATGTTAAGCAGTCACCCAGGTTTGAAGATCCAGATCATCCAGAGAACGTCTTTGTGCTAGATAAGGCACTCTATGGACTGAAACAAGCTCCTCGTGCTTGGTATCAGTGTTTATCAGACTATCTCCTCCAAAATAATTATAAGCGAGGTCTTGTTGATAAGACCTTTTTCATTAGAGAGGTGAAAGGAGATGTGCTAATTTTCCAAATTTATGTTGACGACATTATTTTTTGTTCGACTAACCTGCAACTAGTTGAGGATTTCAAGAACACAATGAGCTCAAAGTTTAGCATGAGCATGATAGGTGAGCTCACTTTCTTCCTAGGACTGCAGGTTAATCAACTCAAAACAGGTATTCAAATCCATCAACATAAGTATATTATGGTGCTCCTAAGGAAGTATGATATGGAAGATAGCAAGCCGTTGCCAACCCCTTTTTCAACCACAACTAAGCTGGATGCTGGCCTTGATCAAGACAAATTCGATGCTACTCTTTACAGGGGAATGGTAGGGTCTCTCATGTATCTCACTACATCTAGACATGATATATTATTTGTAGTTGGAGTATGTGCTCGTGCTCAATCAGACCCAAAGGCTTCACATCTTCAAAATGTTAATCTAGTCTTCCGGTACTTAAAAGGGAGTCCAGACTTGTGTCTCTGGTATCCCAACGGTGGTAAGCTCCCCCTCATAGGATATACCGATGCAGACTACGCAAGTTATTTGGTAGACAGAAAAAGAACCAGTGGTACGGCTCAGTATCTTGACCCATGTCTTGTGTCTTGGGGCTCAAAGAAGCAAAACTCAATAGCCACATAAACCACCCATGAAGAGTACATCGTAGCGGCAGCTTGTTGTTCTCAATTGCTTTGGATGAAACAACAACTGGTTGACTATCGTGTTCACCTAGGTACTCTTAAGATTCTCTGTGATAACACAAGCACCATAAATCTTCTGAGAATCTAGTGTATCATTCTCTCTCTAAGATCTTTGATGTTCGCCATCATTTTCTGTCAAACCACATTGAGCATAAGAGGGTGAAGCTTACACATATACCAACTGAGAGTCAAATCACCGATATCTTCACTAAAGCGCTAAATCGGGTACCTTTCTTAAATCTAAGGCTTCAACTGGGATTAATTCCTATCAGTTAGACCATTCGTCCACTCGATGTAAGTTCCTCTATACTGGCTATGTTTAAGCATTCTATTTTATCTTTAGGAACTTAGGATGAGGTGCGCTTTCATGATCTTTTCTCGTTAACTTGTTATATTTGAACAAGAAATGACTTGCTTGATGAGTATATTGATGCAAAGATGTTCCTATCTTCTGTATCATTTCATGCTCTTCTTTACCTCTCATGAAAGTTGTGATCGTCTTCTTGCCTATTACATGCCTAAGAAATGATCCACTTCTAAGTGTCCCTAAGCCTGACTTTAATGCTTGCTTCCCGATTCCCTTGATATATCCCCACACAAGAAGTATACATTATTGTGAAAAAAAGCCAGTATCCCACATATGCACATGCTTAATGCATGCTATATTTCAGTGTGAGTGACCCCCTTATATGTGCATTATATCCCCTCATTGTTGCGCTTTGAAGTTCATGATTAAGCTATTGTATCACATCTCAAGCATGATCAAACTTCTCTCAGTATAAGTGACTAAGCGACAATGGTAAAAGCGAGTGAAGAATGACTGCCTCGAAGCCCAGCACAACTATCTAAATCAAGTGCTAATCAGGCGAGGCAAATTATTAAGTATACACATTACATCAATACCTTGTCCAGTCTCGCGTCAAGTATATTAGCTTGAGACTAGTGCTAAGCCACTCTTTATCTTTTTGGTATTGTGACAAGTGAAGCCACTCCAAGAAGAAATCAAGTATATTGGTAAAGCTGGTGAACATACTGAGATGAAGGTGGTTTGAGTTGATACTCTTACTTGCTTTCTGAATTCTCTTTGCATGACTATGTGATAGACTCGCTAGGGTTCCAGCTACAAAAGATGTGAGGAATATTATATATATTTAAAGTATGCCTTAGATTGATTTTAGTAACTTGAGTGCTTCATAGTTATTGTCTCACTTGCATTCTCTTTACATGATTATGCTTGTTATCTAAGTTAAGCGTGACTGAGTAGCTTATTCTTAGTTCCCTTTGATGAATTATATATGCCTTTTCGTTGATGCCAAAAGGGGGAAGAAAAACGGTTTGGGCAGGTGAAGGATTGAGGTAGAATACTCGCTCCGTTGTCAAAATTGGGCAGAATTTAGACCAGCTTGGTCTAAGGGGGAATAAAGGTACACTCGCTAAGTGGCTCTAGCGAGATTTTTAGCAGATTTTGTCAATATGTTGAGTATCAGTTTAAGCTTCATTGTATATCTTATAGCTTAACTGAGTACGTTTTGAAATAGATGTACTTACATTGTTTGAGTGTTTGTCATCATCAAAAAGGGGGAAATTGTTAGTTTGAGCTTGCTCAGACTAATCACTTCCTTTGTTTTGATGATGATAAACACTCCATTTAATCTATCACGTGTTTTCTAAGTATTACAAGAGTAGCTTAAGAAGCCAAAAGAGTCGCTTTGACCAAGCAAACAAGCTAGAGACTAGCTTCGAGTCTTGCAAAGATAGCAGATATAGCAAAGACAGTTTCAATCAACTCTAAAGTCAAGAATCACAATTTCAAGATTGAAGACGTGAAGAGAGTTGAAGACCTTGGACTAGAGGAGTGACTAGGAGAGTCGCTTCCAGCTAGTGTATCCAGTACTTCAATGAAAGAAGAAACGAAGTGAAGGAGTCTTCCCAGGTGGCTTAGGCTGCACCAGCGCGTATAGTATTTGTGCCAGATGATGAGAAAGACGTGAAGCTTAGGATAGGCGAATGTGTTTCTACCTATGGAGAGTGAGGAGCGTGGATCGCCAGCGTGGATAAGTTGAAGCGGTGTGGTGTGGAAGCGGATCGCCAGCGTGGCACAAGTTTGTTACAAGTTTGTTGCTCAAGAAAAAGGAGAAATATGTGGAGGAGCTATCCGGAGAATAGTCACACGGATTGCCAAGGTGGCAATATTTTTATTACAATATTGTATAGAGTTTTCTAAATTGGGGAAGAAGTTTAGGATTTTTATAAATAGGTGTAATAGTTGTATGTATTCGCACGAGCTTGGGAAACCTCTAGAGGGAGAGAAAGTCTAGCTAGCACAAACACAACAGAATCGTGAAAACCTGGGAGTTAGTAGAGTGAGTGTCTTGGAGGGATACAAAAGACTGAAAGATGGTAGGTTAGTAGGATTGAGTGTTTGGGGCATAGATTTTGATCTTTGAGGCAGCGAGTGTCATCTTTACAACTTGAGAGCGCAAACGTTGTAAGTGAACTGAACATGAGTGTAGTGAGCTGAGAATTATAAGGCCTTGTAATTCTTTGTTCATTATATTCAATATATCGGTGAGTTTCATCCCGGGCATGTATTATTGCAAAGGGTTCTCACCTTAACAGAGTCTCTCTGTGCATATTGAGCTTAATCTTTCATCTAACAATCTAAGATTCAAATTGTGGTTTTCCCTTGTTATTCCGCAACTATAGCATACTCGCTTTCTAGCATGCATTGCTTATTAAATGTGAAAAGACTCTCTTAAAGTGTTTTTAACTTCCGCATTTTCTAAACACTGAAGCTAGTCAATCGAGCAACTCTTCTCTAAGAGTTAGTCAATTCTAAGCTACTCTATAAAGGTTTCAACAAGCGAATCATTCATATCTATACTCGCTTTGTTGAGAGCTAGTCTCTGGATACTAGCTTTGTAGCTTTTATTCATAGAGTATAGAGTAAGTGTAACGTTAACATACATATCTTGTTATACTAGCTTTTTATCTCGATCATACCCCTCGTCAAACCCACAACATTGACTTTTTAAATTCAGGCTTTGAAAAAATTAAGGACGAACGGATATTTGGCGAAAAATATCACAAACTTAAAATTTATCAGGCAAAATATGTAAAATATTTGAATGTTTCGTGGAATAGACAAAATCTCAAAATTAACGGGAGGAATTTCCGTAAAAAAAAAAATTACACCCGTCTCTACAAATTTTTCTTATCCTTATCTTAATTTTAATTTTAATGTTCTTTTCAAAGCTAAAGCTTAACCTATATCCTTAAAATGTATATTCAAAAAGTTGTTAAACTGAAGACATTTTGCCACGTGTCAGCATGCATTCAACTCATCTATATATAAGTCTTACATTTATGTCATCATTTTTTATTTAGTAATATGTTTATTTTGTCATTTTGAATATGATAGGATTTTACTTATAAGATTATTTTAGCATGTCTGATTATCTTGTATCTACTCCATCATAAATTTCTTTTGTTAAAATTTCTTTTAAAATCTTTCAGTAGTATCCCATATTAATTATTTGTTTAGGTCGATTTTTTTAATATAATCATTAAAAAGAGAATATTCATCTTTAATAAAAATATGTCCACTGATAAAGGTTTAAGGACTTTACTTTAAATTGTTTGTTTAAAGTGCGTCTCTTTATATCGATGTTACAGAAAACTAGTATTTGTCATGTGTCATGCACAAGATTATTAATATTTATAATATAACTAAATCTAAAATAAAAGTATAATATAAGATATTTGATATAATAAAGTGGGATTGATTAAATGGTAAAACTTAATGAGATGTTGAATAATTATTAGATAAAATAGTGACACACTGTAAATAAAATACTAATTATTAAAAATAGATATAACCATTATAGTAGTACGATCCAAGTTTAACATTAATCGGATTTGGATCGTTGAGATTTTGGATCGATCAAGTTTAAATATGAGAGTTCTTGTATATAGGTATAGATATATAGGTGTTACAATAAAATTTTATTTATAAACTATATATTTTTAATATATTGATATTAGAGATGATCTTCTAATCGACACTTCTTTATAAAGTACATACTTTTAATTTTAATATGTAGTTAAAACATTTATAGTTTTGACGAAGTTGAATATCGAGATAAATGTGTCAATATAAACATTTTGTTTGCTAAAGTTTTTTTAAATGTCACAGTAATTGGATTCAATTTGATATAACATATAAAGTAAAATCATGAAATACATATTGCAGTGTTTGATTCTTACGGAAAAATAGTATACTTTATTATAATATTAATTAGTTGTTAAATATAAGTCTATAGTAGTTAATTTGGCAAATAAAAAGTAATCTAAGTGAAAAAATAATTTCATATAATAATTAGAGTTAGTTTTAGAGGAACTATTTAATTTAATACAAATAAATTAGATTAAAATGTAATTATATTAGCAATTTATTCCTAAAAGTTTGGGATTTAAAATAATAGTAATTAGAAGTGAGAGAATAGTAACCGATAGAAAAAATACACCTAGACAATTATGTGCTAGAATTAAGGATATAGTTCTAAATGATGTCGCTTTAATATATAGGTGACTAGTTATGTATGGTTCGTGCTTCACATGGTTCCTGTGCTTAGATATACGACGTAGTTGTTTCTTGTGTGTCTTTTGTCGTGGCCATTTCTTGCCCAAGTTTCATTAATTGAGTGGTGAAGACTCTATCAAGCATTTGGGTCAATTCCATTGTATCTGCTCCAGTATGAAGCCCAAATGAGTTACTGATGACTAGATCATGATGACAACATTTCCTTTCTCATTGAAAGGTAGCACATACCAGTGGTACTATTACCTTCCCATTGGCGTCATAAGATCTTGGGTGGATATGCAAAAAGTTTTCCTATAGAAGTACTTCCTAGTAAAGATAGCCGATAATCTCAAACGAGAGATTACTACAGTCCAGTAGGGGAAGTGGGAGTTATGTGAGTACAGAGAGTGATTCAACATATTAGTCTCTGGTTTCCCATGGAACAAAGAGACTTGATGTACGGTCTCTGTCATGGTCTCATAGACGCAGTGCAAATCCAATTCGATGCAGCATGTGGGGGTAGTTTTCTTGACAAGAATCTAGAGCAAGCAATGCATATATTAAATGAGATGTTAGAAGGAACAAGACAAGTAGGGAGATCTTCTCCACCAAAACGAGGGGTACTCGTTTTAAACCCCTCCAGTCTATCTACAGAAGTTTCTGAACTAATGGAGATGATGAAGAGAATAGCATTGAGAGACACACTACATTAGCTGAAGCCCTATGGACTCTATAACGATCCTCTAAATACTACGAACAAGTTCCCTCAACTAGAAGATAAGAACTTGGAGGTAAACACGTCAGGAAATTTTGTTCCTCCTCTCTCAAGAGTCTATCCCTACTCAAACAACTATGATTCATTGAGATGGAACAATTAAAATCAAAGGTATAGAAATAACATGAACTATCAACAACAAAGATAGTTTGAGCCAAGACCACCCTATAAGTTCCCAACATAGGGGATCTCCTTCATTCACTAGGTAAAAAATTGGGAACTCATGTCGATGCAACAAGTAAGTAGTTCAAGCAGATCGAGACACAAATCGGTCAATTGACACAATCAAAATGGAAAAGGCTGAGACAAGAGAGTTTGGACGTTTTCCTTCGAATGCAGAGGTGGATACTAAAGGAAACGTCATTTGCTTGAAACTACATCTCCTCAAAGATCCACAGAGTTACAAACCCTTTCAACAATTTTGAAGAAGAATAACGCGTACCGTGTATGTCGTGCCTTGTGTATTCTACCTCATGGCCCTCCCCCGTGTCACAGAGTTATTTCTTGAGATTCTACACATGAACTTTCAAACTAAAGAAGAGTCATCTGACACCAAACGGCGATCCACACCTTTACTGTCGCGTCCGGCTCCTCGTGCCTTATTCACCGTGGCCCTCTTTGGATATTCCGCAACTCCCACTCATTAATGTCGCCCCCTGCGTCGAAGTTTCAGATAATGCCACTTCTAACAAGCCCGAAGCTAAGTCATTTTGCTTTGGGGATGCATATCAGATATACCATAGAATGGCGAGCGATAAATCAAGGAAGGAGAGACTCAACAAGATGAAGAAATATACAAATAAAGATCCATATGTAGAGAGAACGAATAATTAGAGATATGCCAAAGAAAGAAGATTGATGATGACCTGGTTAAAGGAAGAACTTCCTACTAAGGGTGACAATCCAAGTACATACTATATCCCTTGAACTGTTGGTACTTATTTCATAAATAAAGCCATGTTGGATCTAGGTCCATCTATTAATGTCTTTCCCTCGAACACTTATGATTCTCTTGGTCTAACACCATTACAAAGCCCTGATCTACAAGTGCACCTAGATGAAACTTGTGTCCACCCGAGAGGTGCAATAAAAAATGTGTTAGTAAAGGTGGAGAGACTAAAGCTTCATGCAGACTTCCACGTCATAGAGCTCACCGGTAATACAAATTCACCTATTATGTTAGGTAGGCCTTTCATAATAAGTGATGGCATGAATATAAATGTGAAACGAGGAAGTCTGATAGTGGAAACTGATAAAAGAAACAGGCCGAGCTCACATCTAGCGACCTGAATTTTACTAGTTGCAACTTGATGTATGTCGTCACTACATCTATTCTGAATAATTCGGAAAATTTTCATACAGATACAGCGAGTTCCACCGTCAGTCAACAAAGAGATAACTCCACCAATGTGCTGAATTCTTAGCATGCATTAAAAGATGTAGTTAGTGATAGTATATACACTTATACATACAGATGACCTAGGAATTATACATCACTATTCACCCTTGCATGAGAAAAATATAAATGACATGAACAATATAGAGGATATATTTATAAGAAATCCTGAAACTCATAACACTAATAATGGTTGGGAGGAACCTAATGAGTAAATTGAACATCACAATTTTTTTAAAATGCAAAGACAAAGCTCAATTGACAATGAGCTAGCAGATAGTGATTTGGGCAGTGGATCCATTGTCATTTTGCCGGTTTGTAGTTGCGGTGATGTGCAGGTACAAGTCAAGAGAGAGAGAGAGGACCTCCAGATTTGAACGAGTATGTGGGAGAAGATGAGAGTAACTTTTAGAGACTGATCATCATGATCCAGGAAGGTCTAAAGTTCTAGCCTTTCTAGTCTTGGTTCATTCATGACATATAGAAGTTTCCAGGACCTTGAGAGCCCGACGAGCCTAGTTAGAGATGATCTGTATCAAACATCGAACCAACGACGATAAGTAAGGCGCTACTCAAGAGGCAACCTGATATAGGTTAGATTATGAATAGTTAGGAGTAGATTAAGAACATTTACCTTGATTATTTTTATGTATTAATCGCAGGTACGAAGAAGGCATTCAATTTTTCTCAAGGTCAACCAACTTTCCTATAATGGGAGGTATGTATCCTAAACTCTATGAGAGAGCAATAATAGAAAAAATAAAAAATTGAAAAATACATATCCTTGAGCACAAGAAATAATAATAAGAAAGATTAAAAGCATAGAAAAAGAATGGGAAAAATAAATTGTTTTTGTCCTACAAGTTACTACACTATCCCTATCCTATAAAAGCCATTTATGTATTTCGGCCTCACAAATCAATAAGCGCCAACCTCAAAAAGCTCCCGAACTCATTTTTGGGAATATGTACTTCGGGGTTCGTCTGTACGAAGTTCTTTCCCATTGGGTTCTCTTGTTTTTACGATGGTAAACAAAACAACTACTAAAACTTTAAGTTGATCAAGACATTGCAGGTTATCCATTTTAATTTATGCCATCGTATTGTTTTCCACCTATTCACGCTTGTTCTTATGTTGTCCTATCAACTAAAAGACATATTCGTGTTCTACATTCGCTTACCAGAACCTTGTAGACCACGTTTGATACCTAGGATAGACACAGTTAGAACGAGCTGTCATTAGGAGTCTACAAATCCTATACCTTGATATGAGCTAAGAAACATCGACGTCTATAAATCTCAACAACTAAGACGAGCTAATAGATGTGTCTACAAATTCCGACTATGCGGATTGCTTCCTCCTTTAACTATGACTGCAACCAAACTAGATACAATTGAAGAGTATTTCCTATTAAGAGCTTATGCCATTGATCATGATATTTAGTTATCAAACTAATCAAATCATAAGAAGAAATTAAATTAAGAACGTGGAAGTAATCACATCAACATAGTTTGAATTAACAATGAATATAAGAACACTTATTAAACTGAAACATCAATTATAAACTTCATGAAAAAGGGAAGCCTATGAAAGAACAAAGGGAAAACAAAAGCAAATGAAAGCGAAGCCAACCTGGTTCGTAGGGAGAAAAGATCCTTATATAGGGGACTCATCTTTACCTAATTCTACCAGGAATATAATGAAACAAATCCAACACGAAAATCCTAACAAAAAAGTAAGTAGATACTACTCCGAAGTTGAATTGGAAATCGTGTGATTTGGTGGCGACGTGGAGCGCGGCGTATAAGCGCGGGTCGTAGCCGTTGAGGCCGGTGACATCTTCCTTCGTTGTTACAAATGAACCATCTACATGTGGGAAAAGGTTGAATCTCGATCGGTCTCTTGGACACAGGGCACAATGTTAAAGACGCGGGGCGTGGCCTAAGCTATGTCTACTCTTCTCTCTTGGCATCTACATTTCCATTTAGTATTTTTGGAAAACTTTCACTTGGTAGCTCCATCAACATCTTAACTCTACTGCTCTGTGATTGTGAGTAAAACCCTTGAATACACGATCTGCTCATATCTGGCATGGGTGATCACAACTATGCTAATGTTGCTCAAAACTCCTCCACATGTATGTTAAATCTCGTGAATTGAAACATCATGATTGGCTTGTATCAAATCCCCCAGTACTTGACCTTTACTAGCCCCGAGTAAACAAGAACTTGACTCTCTTCGTGTAGCTCTAAAGGTCTTCATAAAGTACGAACAAACATAGCTCTCCGATCTCAACCAACTAGTCATCATGATCCTCTAGGCAAAACAAAAAATGAGATGGATGTGAATATGCAATAAAACCAAAGCCAATACCTCTCTGTAGGTCCAGAGCATCTAACCCTGAACTCCTCCTTCTGACTCCTCTTCTTATGCCACCTTGCCAAAATAAAGAAACCTATAAATCACTCTTTTTTCATTCTCTCATTTTTTATAGCTTCCCTTTCAGGATTTCACCTAGTCAATCCTCTTCTTTTAAACTCACATAATCTCACATATCTCATAACCTCATATTTCACTTGTCTATACCGGTCCAGGTTACCTACTTATTGCATGGATCACCCCGTAGGATTTTTGAGTTAACGCATCATTTTGATTGCCTTTTTCTTCTTATGGACTTTTCATTATTTTATTTTTTGATTAGTCCTAATTATGAATGAAATGTTGACTCAACAAAATTATGAAAAAGTTATGAATAATGTACATGTGATGAACTCGTTCCACCCCCCCACCCCCCCTATACTTAAATTCTTCATTGTCCTCAATGTAGATATCGGACCCAAAAGAAAGAAAAATGGAAAGTTGAAGTGAAACATCTAGAATAAGAGGAAAGAAGCATACACAAACGATGAGCTGAAGAATTTATCGAAGAAGGACATACCAAATAGATTGAGTTACCAAGGTGGTGGGCGTGGTTCACAACGTCAATGGGCGCGTGTCGCTGCAGAAAAGGCACGGGCCGCGGTTCAGCGTCTGTGGACAGGACGTCTCCGATACTCAGGGCGCACACTATACGTGCTCAGTATAAAATTCGTTGCTCTCGTCGAACTGTGGAAAGGGGTGAGTGATGGTGTGATACCGCGATAAAGGTTATGGAACCTTAGATCTGGCTACATGGAAAAGAAAGTAGATGGGACATTATCGAAGCTAGAAATGGTGCTACCCAAGGGAGGCGACGACATTAGATATGGAGATAGAAAGCTAAAAAATAAATGTAGAAGTGATGGTGAAATGAAAAGATAATTCAATTTTTGTACCTTCAAGCATTTGTTTCTGGCTTTATTTTTTCCTTTGCATTTTTCTCCTTTTTTAAAAAACTAACTACAAAATACTCAAAAACAACTACAACTATCGATAGGAATATTCTCTAACACACAAGAAAACACTTAAAAGTACTTCACAGAGCTTGGAAACGCGTAAACCATAGCGCCAACTGATGTCTCTAAAACTCATTTATATGCTCGTGTGTCTCTTGGTGTAGCTGTATCATGGACTCCTCAAGTCTGTCCTGGCGTGTAGTAATGCCTCAATGAGCTCATCAACATTTTGCATTCCTATGTGTGACTGGTCATCATAGTGAATGCCTAATTCACACCACTAGTTTAGATGTGTGGTTATGGTTGACTTCGAGTTGTACCTTCTTCCTATGTACTCTCTGCATTGTCTTCACTCGTGTGTGTCTAAAGTATGCGCAATAGATAGGATATAGTAGTCTCCAACAGACGGTCGTAATGGAAATTCTCATGGAAGTCAGACCTGACGACAGTTAGAAGTGTAAGAATGCCAGTACATGTATTTGTCTTTCACCATGGCGAGGCAACCAACTCTCTTAAGTTCATCCAGATTAGGGGCTGGTTTGATTTCCTACTCCTCCGTCTGTAGGGAAACCTCGCAGAGTTCGGCAATGGAACCCAAAACTATGCCGAGATGAATCACTCAACCTTTTGCTAGGTCTTGCACCCACTGTAAGCTTTCGAAAAACAAAGACACCCAACATGGTCTAATGCCCGACTATAGCTTCAGGCACCAACTGTAACACCAGCTGTTCTGTTATATCCGGTTTGAAGTTGGAGTGGCCGAAAATGGTCGAGGTGAGCAACTTGCACGCAAACCTAAGTGGTGGATGTGTGATCCTGTTGCAGTTCTTGTTGCCCACCCAGAAACTCGGAGCGCGTAGCCAATCTCCAAAAATCAAGGGGCTCAAAAGCTTGAATTGAAGACCATCCTAGCATGGGATCCTTCGTGACCCCTAAACTCTCTTGTAGAAAAGCTATCAACACCTCGTATTTGGATTTATTATAACCGAATGTGCAATAAGTCACTTCCTTGTACCCTTCTAGATTACATGAAATTCTAGGACAAAGGAAGCGAAGAATTGGATGGAAAAAGACACGAGGCACGGATTCTCCACATCCATGAATCTGCCTAAGCCTCCATTGTCAAATTGATCAGGAACTAACTTGTTGAAGCTCATCTGTGTTAAAGCTAACCAACTTGGAACATTATTTGGTACCACAAGATTCTTTATGTCTTTCAACTTCTTAATATGGTCTCTCTCCTTTGTGGACCACTTCTTCTCTCACCTGATTATCATGGTGCTCATCTTGTCATAATGGAAGGAATAGAGACTGATACTTGCTTCAAACCAAGTTAGGTTGGAAAATTTCCAGGGACAGTTTTAGGGATCACAGCTAATGAGGGCATGGATCGCATCTCGGGTTCTGTGGAAGAGACGGGGAACTCCTAACTTTAGACATGGGGTGCGGAAGAAATTCAGCGGGGCACGGTGACTTTGATGCATGGAACGAAAACGGCGTTCTCGTCTCTTCCTACCGGAAAATACTCCACTATGATTTTTTGAACTCAAGGAAGTCGCAACGATGCGAACTTCAGTCCGATCTCTTATAAACTCAATTGAATCAACGGTTTGGGAAGGTGGAAGGTTGGATACGGCCTACGGGTATGGATGTAAGGCTAATGGTGGAGGGTTATGGTTTTGATGAAGGAAGGTGCTCCAGACGTCGGACGTGGGGAGCGGGATTAATTTTGCGGGGCACGACAACGGTTTGGGAAGGTGCAAGGTTGGATACGGGTATGGATGTAAGGCTAATGGTGGAGGGTTATGGTTTTGATGAAGGAAGGTGGTCAGGGCGTCGGACCTGGGGAGCAGGATTAATTTTGCAGGGCACGGCAGCGGCGTGGAGTGGGAACTGGGAAGATAAGTTGTGATCTTTTGGAGATTAGGGTTTGTAGATTAGGGGAGGCTGATTATTGAGAAGACGGGATTTTATAGGGATAGGAGTAGTGTGGTAATTGTGAGGGAAAAACAAATTTATCTATTTTTGAAATTAAATCTAACCCCATCCCTTCTTATTTGTTAAATAATGCACCTCGCACTTGTGAGTCAACGGTTTGACTTGTAGGAACTTGAACGTCTTCTTTATTCTTACAAGTTAGTACATTAAAAACAAATAAACGAGGTTAAGTTAGACAAATTCCTAAACTTCTCCTATTCTAACTATCTCGGATTGCCTCCCGATCATCGCCTTGGTTTACATCCAAAGTATTTCCTTCCTATTCCTCTAGCCGGGCTTGTCGGGCTTCCATGGGCCCGGGTAATCATACAACTTGTGAATGAACCAAGACTGGCAAGGCTTGAACCTTAGACCCTCCTGGACCATGACTATCGGTCTCTCGAAATAACGCTCGTCCTTTTCCCATACTCCGTGTAATCCGGGGGTTTCCTCTCGCTTTAGACATACTTGCACATCATCAAAACTACAACACGACAACATGCCATCTCTTGTAAATAGAATGGAGTCAATGCCCAAATCAATATCCTCAAGCTCATTATCTATTGAGCTTTCTCTTAGCATTGTAAATACCTTCTCATTATCATTTTTTTTATTTAAGTCTTTATCCCAATTTTAGAATGTGCATGAATTTCAGAATTTCTTATAATTTCATTTTTTATGTTATTCTTTTCATTTACATTCTTTTCATGCAAGGGTGAATAGTGATATGCATCTCTTGGATCATCAGTATCTAAATGCCTAAAATCACTATAAATGAATGGTTGTGCATGCTCAGACTTGTCCTCATATAGGGGCTTATCCTTTTTAGGACCTACAATAGAGAAATTCACTGTATCAGTATGCATCTATCTTAAAGGATTCGAAACAGATGTGGTGATCGTGTAAAATGAATTTTGACTGATAGAGTTCAAGTCGCCAAAAGTTATCTTGACTTGTTCTTTGTCAATTTTCTATTGTCAAGTTTCCTAGTTTTAAGTTAATATTCATGCCAGCGGTTTCATGAATGGCCTACCTAACATAATATGTCAATTAATATCACCGACAACTTCTAGGACATATAAGTCTGCTGGAAACTTGAGTCTCTCAACCCCTACTAACACATCCCGAACTACACCCTTCAGGTGGACACATGTTCCATCGCTAGGTGTACTTGAAGGTTCGGTGCTTTGGAGTGGTGGTAGACCAAGAGAATCATGCATATATATTGGAGGGTATGACATTGACTGATACTCCTAGATCTATCATGGCTTTATTTATGAACACCAAGTATGCATAAGATAAAGTATGTACCTGAATTGTGACATTTGATTGGAAGTCTTTCCTTTAGTTTAGCTGCCATTGATCTCATGTCCATCTCTTTCTCCATCCTCTCGACATATGAGCCTTCTTGGGATCTTTTTTCATTTCCTCTAGCCTCTCCTTGAGTGACTTACTCGTTGCCATCTTAAATTATATCTGATATGCATCTTCAATGCAACGGGGTATGGCTTGGGGATCTTCTAAAGTGGCACTCTCAGGGCAGTCGATGAGAGGTGTGGGATTAGTGATTGCGAGGCGTGACACTAAAGGTACGGGACGTGACAATAAAGACACTGGACGCGTCGGATCCGGAGGCTCAAACCCTTTATCCTGCAATATATCTCCCACCGCGAAGCGCATATTTTTTACCTCGGGACGCGTTGGCGAGACCTTGGAATCTCCTTTTTCCACTAGAGTTGTGGTCGTGGGCACGAAATTTTATCCACGTATTGCAGTGAGATTTCTGGTGTCTCTTCTTCATTCTTCAAATTCATGTGTAATATTTCGGGAAACAACTTAGATATGTTAGCGTGGGCCGCGACATAATAGACGTGGGGCACTATATATACAATTTTGAGTGTTCCCATGGGGATTTCGCTAATGATGGCTTATGTGGATATGGATTCTCCCAAATTTGCAGTTTCGAGCATAACACTGACATTTACCTTGGGATTTATCTATGTGTTTGAAGGAAGACGTTCAGAATCTCTCGTCTTAAGATTTTCTACGACCTTCATTGTTTAACCAATTTGCATCTTGCTTTGCTTGAATTGCTTGGTCGTCTCATCGACATGAGCTCCTAGCATGGTAGCCAATGAATGTAGGAGATCTTATGTGCTAGGCCGCCTATCTTATTGTGCCGGCCTTGACTCATACTACCTATGCTGCTGATATTGTTCATTGTTCTTGTATCTTTGATTTTGACTATTCCACCGTGGTTGATCAAAATTGTTGTAAGGGAAGGTTCTTGGGCGAGGAGGACCATAATTTTCAATTGCGTTTACATTCAGGTTCTCCTCTTGTAATTGTGGGCACATATCCATTGGGCCTAATGACTCTCCACATATTCCACATGGCCTAGGCTATTGCGGTGTGTCTTGTAATGCTAGTCTCGTCACAGTCTCCTTTAGCTTGGTGATCTCTGCAAATAGATTGGAGGATTTTACATCATGTACTCCCCGGGTTGATGAAGATGACCCTAGTTGTCATGTTCCATCAGACAACTCGTTGAATACCTTAATTACTTGTCCTAGTGTCTTGTTAAGGAAACTACCGCCACATGTTGCATCAAATAGGATTATCACCGGGTCTAGATACGATAATATAGACTATTCATCAAGTCTCTTTGCTCCATTTGATGTTGTTGGCAGCATGCGATCAGTTTATTGAATCGATCTCTATACTCATAATGTGCCTATTCTTTCTCCTGTTGTACAACAATAATCCCTCTCCTAAGATAGTTGACTTTCTTCACTGGGAAGTACTTGTCTAGGAATGCCTTTCACATATCTGTCCAGGATCTTATAGTATCAAGTTGGTAGGTAGTAGTATCACTGGTCATCGTTATCCTTTAGTGAGAAACGAAAGGCTCTCATCATGACTCGATCGTCTGTGGATCCCCTCAGCCTCATGCTTGCGCATATAGAGTGAAAATGGCCTAGATGTTTGATGGGATCTTTGTTGTTCAGCTCATGAAACTTGGGAAACATATAGATCATCCAAGGTTTCAGCTCAATGTTTGTGCCATCTGGAAATGCTGGAAGGACAGTTGTGGTGGCCTGTGGAGGAAGGAGTTGCTCGATCAGTTCCCTCATTTTCATGTTTGCTAGTTGTGCAGCTTCGGCTATGTCTCTCTGCGGCGTCCCACATAGATTTTTGAATTTTTTTTTCTTACCTTATTTTTTGTTTGATTTCTGCACAGGGATCAAAAAATGGATTACCATGGGGTCTGGTGGTGTGGGTCATAAGATAGACCTACACCGTCTGACCTAACATTTTTAGATTTTCACATAAACGACACCAAATTTGACGTGTTGTTGTTACACACTGTCAAGATTTACTTTTTATTATCCTTGCAACCAGTTACAGAAGTAAGTGATAAGAAAAGATCGATCCCACAGGAAAAAACTTTAATAGTAACTTTAGGTTTAGTAGAACTCAGTATAAAACTTGTTTGAAATATGTTTGTAATTATGTCTTAGGGTGGTTGTTCATCTCTTCTAATCCATCTATAATATCCATTCCGGTTTTGATCATCATATTTTTTTTCACCTATTCACATTAATTCTTATGTTGTCCTATAAATAAAAAGACACATCCGCATTATACATTTGCTTTCCAGAACCCAATAGAAAAAACTTGATACCTAGTATAGGCACAGTCACAACGAGCCATCACCGAGAGTCCACAAATCTTAGTCCTTGTGAGAAGCTAAGAAGCACCGTCGTCTACAAATCTCAAGAACTAAGATGACCCAATATGCGTGTCTACAAATTCCGACTATGTGGATTGATTCCTCCTTTAACTATGACCGTAATCAGACAAGACACAATTAAAGAGTTTTCCTATTAAGAGTTTATGCCAGTAATCATGATAATTAGTTGTCAAGCTAATCAGATCATAAGAAGCAATGAAATTATGAATGTGGAAGCAATAACATCAACATAGTACAAATTAATAATGAATGAAAGAACACTTACTAAACTAAAACTACAATTATAAACTTCATAGAAAAGAGAAACAACGTTATGGATATTAGCTCCTCATCCTACCTACAAAAAAACAAAGAGAAAATGAAAAAAACGAAAGCCAATGAAAGAGAAGCATGCCTGGTTCGTAGGGAGAAGAGATCATTATATAGGGGACTCAACTTGACCTAATTCTACTAGGCAAATAATGAAATGAATCTAACATAAAAATCCTAACAAACAACTAACTAGATACTCCTCCGAAGGTGAATTGGAAATCTTGCAATTTGGTGGCAATGTGCGGCCCAGTGTATAAGGCAGGGGACGCGACCATTGAAGTTGGTGATATCTTCCTTCGTCATTCCAATAGAAAATCTACCACATGGGAAAAGGCTGAATCTGGGCAGTCTCTTGGGCACGGGGAGCGGTGGAAAAGGCGTGGGGGGCGACCTGAACTCTGTCGTCTCTTCTCTCTTGGAAGCTACATTTCTACTTATTTTGTGTGGAAAACCTTCACTTTGAAGCTTCATCGATATCTTAACTCTACTCTGTAATTTTGTGTAAAAAGCCCTTGAATACACGATCTCCTAATCTCTGGCTCAGGTGATCACAACTCTGCTAAAGTAGCACAAACTTCTTTGAATATGTGTTAAATCTCATGAATTGAATCGTCATGATTGTTTCGTATTAGACAACGAGGTCGACATGATGAGAAAGATGGTACAACAGTTCCTCAAAGGAAACCAAATGAGGGATTTCAGATGCTCTTCATCTCAAAACGGAGTAATTCAGAAAACGGACTTTCAAGAATACATTTCCTCTCACTGTCAAAACAAGGGACACATGATCAAAGACAGTCCCCACAGAGAAGAGGATGATGAGAAGAAGAAGGCCCTCGTGACTGCTTGGGGAGATTCATCAGACAAAGAATCAAATTTAGGAGAAAGTATTGGGAGAATGTGTCTCATGGCTGACGATAATTCTGACAACGAGTCAGACAAGATACGTCTCTCTACATTCTCTCATCTTTTAACTAGCGACTAAATAGAAATCATGAAAGGATTGCATCAGAAAATGTGCCGTTAGAACAACAAGCGGAAGAATATAAAAAGGAAATAGACATTTTTAGAACTGAAAATAAAATCCTTATTGAAAAAATAATAAAAGGTGTGTCTTGTGCTAAAATCTATGACGGCTATAGGGTGATAAAAGCAGTGATTTTAAGGGATATGTCATGAATTGTTGAGTCAAAGTAAAGATAGATATCTTAATCCGGAATTCAGTTATCAATCTAAAAATTACTAGAACATCCATTACCGAGTACCGTCAATTCATATCGTACCCATGTGAAAAAAATTACATAACGTAGCAATCAAGAGAATTGCCAAAGACTCTTACTTCTACCTTCTATGTCAAGTTATGCAGCACGTGTCATCTATGTTTCAAAAGCAATTGCCAACGAAATGTGGATATCCGAACATGCTCTAAAATCCAATTGTTATATGTACGTATATACTTGACAATTGTATCTTGAATTTAGGTGCATCTATTCATGTCACGTCATGCTCCCTCTACATTGAGCAAAAATAGGCCCACTCAAGGATACTAGGGAGGTAATCCAACGGTATATCGTAAGGGGTTATTGAAGTCTAGATGGACGAACTTGTATTTTCACTTGACTTTTTTGTACTTGAAAATGTTTAATGATTCGCATGCTATGCCTATGTTGCTGGGTAGGCCATTTTTATAGATATATAACAATATAATTGATTTGAGTAGAGGAAAACTCACTATTGATCGACGAGGATATAGTCAGATTCGATTTGCTTGCTAGGACACTCCCAGATGACAATTCCATTATGCACATTGGTGTTATGTGATACTGGGATTGGAGTGTAGGTCGAGCCAATAACATGAAAAAAGGGGCTGAACAGGAGCAACTAACTATAGAGGTAGATGATTTATGCGAATAGGATAACTTTAGTCGTTATTTCTGTATGATTTTTGAAGGTGCATGCCTCTGGAGCCAAATCGCAGTCGCCACCTTTTGCCGTAATAAACGATTTAAAAACTATAATTCTACTTGAAATCCTGCACGAAAAAAGTGTAACACCTCGTATCTGTAATTCATACAAAGATTAAATTGCTACTCATTTCAACAAGAGATCTTCACTTTTCATGGTTCTAGTAAGGACAAGAATTGAGGAGTTGATAGGGCTAAACCTACCCACAAGCGTATGGGATCAATTGTAGATTTTCAAGTGTCGTTCCCACGAGGACAAAGTAGTATCTTTTGTAACTAAACTGGTAAGCTAAGTCTTAATAAGAGAATTTGATGATTATGCTACGAAAACTAGGAAAACACAACTTCAAAAAAAATATGTGAATGAGAAATATCTAGGATCAAGGATCACCACAACAAATCCTTGGTAGATTACAAGATGCGTTTATCAAAGATTAGCACAGACTCGTTTGACGGTAAGCAATATAATATATCTACTAATTCCTTTCACACAATAGTAGACGTATCTAAACTCCAACCAACAATCACTTTCGTGCAAAGTTAATCAAGCATAGACTAATAGGCGCTTAGAAACTAGAACTAGACCGGGTTAGCATCCACTTTCGTGCTCAACTATGTCCAACCTAACCTAGGTTTCTATGATTACTTAAATCTCCACAAGAACAAACAAGTTTATTCGGGTTCAATTCTAGGAAATCCAACACAAACAATCTCCTTTCGGACTCATGACGTGCCTAATTGAAATCTATAGGTATCTCCTTTCAGACTCAACCTAATAGAATTCTAATTGATAATCTCAATCTCATTAAGAACCCTAGAATCAAATCAAACAAAAATCCATGCTTTCAAAGACAAACACAAGAAGATAATCTATCAATTCATTGTTGGGATCACCCCAATCCTAGAAATATGGATCTAGATATGCATAATGGGAGAATCAATAAAACAACATCATAAGAATAGAGAAATTCATAAATCTAGAAGAGAATAAAAGAAATACTTGATTCAATCTAGAACAATAAACTTCAATTCTTGAAAAATCTTCAACAATCTCCACAAATTGCAAAACTAGGGTCTTGAAATTAACCTAAGAGAGATAGAGAGGAAGGTGGATCGATGGTCTCTAAACATGGTCTAAAACCCCTTTTTATAACTCTCCAAAAGTCATCCAAAAGTAACCCCCAAAGAAGTCCAAGAGTTCCAAGTCAAAACACCAAATCTTGGAAAAGGGGTACCGAACTCGGCCCGATACTCGGCCGAGTAATGGGCCGAGTAAGCCTCTGAGATGGTGGCGCAGGGTGGATACTCGGCCAAGTAGTGGGCCGAGTATCCCTCTGGGATGGCTCACTCGAACACCGCTTCGTTGGCTTGCTCCCGTCCTTCCTTGATCCCTTCTTCCTTGGATTCCCGCCTCGCTTATTCTTTGACACGAACACCATTCCATGGATGCTTATGAACTCCAATAATAATGCCTCCAAATCATCTGTAATCATCAAACAAAGGAGTAGATACCGACTCTACGAAGAAAACTAAGAAAATAAGATAAAACAAGACTAGAAAGACGCAAAACGGCTCTACTAAGACGAAATAAACATGACCTAAACTAGACTAAATGCATGCTATCAAATTCCCCCAAGCTTGAACCTTGCTTGTCCCAAGCAAGCACACGTCAACGAATCCAAGTAATATACAAAAGAGGTATCTATCCAAGTGACATATGATTGATAACAATGAAAGATGAAATAGAAAACAAATCCCTTCCTAACATGCTTCTCAATCAATGATAAGAATATATTAGTTCTTCAACTCTAGACTTCACCGGAATAATAGAACATGTCACTCACACTCATATATGTAGGTATGTGTTTCACTCAATGTTATATCTCAACTTTGAATGTAAACTACCATAAGCTTGCAACCAAATCTAGATCTCCACTGCTAGGTAGAATGCAAAACACAATCATGAGACATACAAGGGGTTGTAATGGGGCCAAGGTACTCTATAAGGCATAGATGAAATTTTTGGTCATGTGGTGCAAAATCTAGGAGATATGAACTTCATATGAAAACAACACCAACTCAATTGATATTATAATAAGCACAAATACACAACCCAACCCAAGATCTATCAAATTGTTTATTTGTTGCTCCTTTTCTTCTCTTTCACTTATTTCCTCTTTTTTTGTTCTTTTTCTTTCATCTTTTTTTTTAACGAAAAAAAAGGGAGCAAATTGGGTATAAACAACAAGATAACGCTTTATAATCAGACATCGTTAACCACCCCATCATCTACCATTCCCCCAAGCTTGTCTCGCATCCACACAAAGTAAATAGAAGTTCAATCCCCTAGATAGGTAGGATATAAATATAAGCTTGGATTACTTTTGTGGAGCTAACAAAGAAAGGATATAAGGCTCAAAGGGCTACAAGAGAAGGATATCAATTCAAAGGTAGTCAAGGATAATATGGGCTCATAAAAAATATAATGTCTCAATCAAATGTGATGCACTTTTAGTCCTATATGCAGTCTCAAAGAGATTTAGAAGCAAGTTCTAGAGATAACAAACAAAGAGAGTTCACTCATGAGAAATAAGAGGACTTTTCAAATGTAGTCCAAGAAAGGCAAACAAGCTCACTAGGACAATTATCTAGAGTTTCGGTTCTAATGTATCTTAATCAAAGTCCACATGCTCAGGTCAATGTCAAAAGTGTGATCAATCATATCATCATCATAATGCAATTGTAATATTAACAACTAAAGTATATTAAAAGGGTTCATAGTCAATGCACCATTATAATAAGAACTCATAAAGGAACATGCAGGGGAAACGTGATAACCGACACAAAAGCAAAAAAGGCAAAAAAAATCAAAAGAAAAAAAAACAAACGAAAAATACAATTCTAAACAACCTACATGCAATGGAAAACAGAAAATACTCCCCTCCCCCAAGCTCAAAACTAACATTGTCCCCAATGCATAATTAAAGAGCAAAAAGAAGAGAAGTACTCACAATGAACTACTCTTGTGAAGGTGGTCGAGGAGGAGGTCGACCTTTGAGAGAAACTCTGCCCATATTAGGTAGACGGAGAAGATGGCCACTATTCCCCGGATCAAGATCCTCCTTCAAATTCAAATTGGATGGAAGAGTCTTCAACTTCACTTTTGGTGCCTCTTGAGTCTCCTCCATGGGGGAGACGTCTTCACGAGATAGGGTCTCAAATACGGTGTCATGCACCTCATTACTAGATTCCAATTCTAAGAGAACATCATCAAGTAGCTCTAGATTGTCAGCTTCGGTCACACTCTCAATCAAGCAACTAAAATCTTGGGATGTGCTAAAAAGGTCAATATAGAATGGGCAACTAAAATCTTGGGATGTGCTAAAAATCTTTTGGAGCAGATAAGGTAATAAGAAGATAATCTAGACCAATATAGAATGGGATAATATGAGATTAAGAGAGATGTGAGATGTGATTTTTGGTGAGCTCCTCACTAAAAAGAAGATGAGTGGCTAGGTGATATTTTGAAAGGGCACCTACATAGAATGAGAGAAAAAAGTGATATTATTAGATTTCTTCATTTTGAAGAAGGTGACATAAGAAGAGGTGATATAAGGAATTCGGGTAGGTGAATTGGGAGTTATATGGAGTTAGTATGGGCCGAGATATACGCTTTTTAAGACGGGTATATAACAATAGTTTTAGCATGTTTTTTGGATCGTTTTGAGCTACATTATTGCGTATTTGGTATGTATCACTTTATGACCATCTAAGATATGCTATGAAGATTATGAAGAGCTTAGAATAAATGAAGACAAAGAGTTGAAGAAAGACAAGAATGAGAGTTGTAGAACACTATGTTGAGTTGAAATGTCTAGTTCTCTCATCTCAAATGTTCAAATGAGGTGATTCCGAGTTTAGGTGTTAGAAATTGAAGTCTAGTTTATTCCATCAGAATATGATACTAATCGCAGTTTGGAGTCAAATATTATGGTGTTTTTTCTACAACGTTGCAGATGCTGAAAGCTGATTGAATGGCGCTCACCGCTACAGAAATGGCGATCACCGCTACAAAAATGATGCATGTTGTTCACGGATGTAGGAAACCGAGGGATTTTCACATGTATTTATTTTTTGAATTTGTTTTGGGCTTTTAGAATTTTCTTTTAGTAGACTTTGTTTTATTTATGGTTATTATTATTTTAGGATAGAAGAATAAGTTGGGAAAAGACTTTAGATGTAAATTAGGTTTTTAACCTAGTTAGATCATCGTTATTCTACATCATCCTCCATCCCAGATCTTGTGTTTTTCCTGTATTTGGTATGTCGAACTAAATTCCCAATTTTCATAGTAAAGTTTAGTTGAAGATTCACTAGATCATTGATGTGAGTTTATCCAATTTCTACCTATGTAATTAGTTGTTTTTGTCTCTTGAATTGAATTATTTAATGACGGATTGATTGATTGACTGAATTCTAGTCTGGTTATCTAAGATTTGGTTTGATTTATCATATTTCTAGGATAGTTTGTATCGGGTGGAGCATTCTATTCCTTTTAAGCATGCATTGCGTATTAGTGATGGTTGATCTAGTCTATCGTGTAGAGAAATGAATTATGGACTAGCTTAGCGATAATTGATCTTTGCTACCACAATATCCATCATATTCCTTGCTTATTGCCTCTATTAATTTGAACCATTGACGATTTCATGGTTAACTAAGATAGATAAGATTAGACTACTCGGGTTGAGGTTCTAGTTAATTTCGAAAAGGAATAGGAACATCTTACATGAAGTTAGAGTCTTTGGGTTTACTATGATCATCAGTACTACTGAATACTAAAATGAATATTTTACTAAGAAGATTTCCTCCATATTTTACTCAGTTTTTTAGTCTTTTCTTTCCTAGAGATAGATTCCATAAAACCCAATTTGTTACATGGATTTGCTTGATTGTTTTTCCAAGTATAATAATGATTAAATTATTCCTCCCTGCAGATTTAACCGTTACTTTCCTAAACTGATTTATTAGTTAGTTTTAGGATTGTTTGATCTTATAAGTAGAGCTTTATCTCGTTTTGCATAGCTAGTGTTTGGTTGATTTAACGGCCGGTCAAACACCTGTTATCAATGACTTTCATTGTTATACTCACATGTTCTTGGTTTTGGTTGTCTAGGAGATTTCATGATTAGTTGTTGGTATATGTTGCTCATTCTGGTTTGTACTTCTTAAGATGTTGGTGATTGATTGAGGAGAGTATCTTTCTTTTAGCTTACTCAGGACATGTAAATGTCTAAGTACGGGGAAGTTCGATATCATCTATTTCATATATCTTATCTAGCAATATTTAGCACATATTGTATATGATATTGAATTTTTCTAGTGGAGATTGTAAGTTATGGGTTGTTGAGTCGAGAACACACTATTTTAGGATCTTTAAAGATATTATAGAGACTTTGGAGTTGGAGCTACAACTGAGGAAACTCAGAAGCTATTAAGAAAGAAAAAATGGTGAGTAAAAGCAAAGTAAAAGGGATTATGGGGCTCACGCTTGACTTGTGGCTAAGGGCGTACCTTCGTTCAGTGTCAGGAGTTGGGTTAAGAAGAAGGAGAAGAGAAAAGAGGAGGCATGACTCGCGTCGGTGTCGTTATCAAGAATTTAAGATTTGAATATACGCACTACACGTGCCTAACTCAGCTCTTTGAGCTCAACCACTAGAGATAGTTATAGGATAAGGATTTATCTTATTTTACAGTTGGAAAATATGCCAAAAATCTTTCTTATTTACGTGATTCGAATATTATTTTTCAAATTTTATCTTTAAAAGAGTTTGCATAATTTTTTAGTTTGATTAATTGGTTTTGCTATCTTGTAAGATTCTGCCTAGGATTACTTTTTCTACATATGGAAAACTGTTCCTAGGAAACCATGATCTTTATTCATTTATTCTTTCTTCCACATTCTTGCCTCCATCATCTATGGAGAATTAAAGACTTCATCGTTTGGCCTAACAACTTAAAGCTTATGACTATGTCATTGTGAGTATCATATCCTTGTCTCATATTCTATTATTATCATATTAATTCTCAAGATTTAAATTTATTGATTTTCATTGATTTATCTAGGCTGACCATTAAGGTTAATTATTGTTACGATTAGAAGTTCATGTTTGGACTAGGTTTATCGAGTAGCGAACACGATTTACATGGCCTGATTGCGATTGTTAATCTTGATTGAGAATTGATTGCATACTATAAATTGTTTGGTTGATGGTTATTGTGCGTACCTCTTATAAATACTTGCATGCATTGCTATTGTTTAGTGAAACTTGTAATTCTGTGGGTATTAGGTTAATAAGACTATTGAAACTGGTTGAAAAGATAGTTACATATGTTCAGAACGATGATGACAATAAGATCAATAAAATAGGAATATATAGAAATAGGATGATCAATTATATTAATTATTTAAATAGAACATTTTTTCCATACTCACATATAATCATTCGTTTTATAATTCTTTCCGTATGCCATTCACTTGCCATCTAACCCCGCTGAACTTTTCTCTTGCACGTTTGAGCTATGTATGTTAAAGGAGTATAAATAACTTGATGTGTCGATTTTACATAAATAAAACCGAGTAGGTTAGGCATTGCCTAAACTTATCCATAAGTCTTTTTATTTTTTACGCATTAATAGAATCAAGTTTCTAGTCTACGTATCATATCATTATCGTCTTTCTATGCTAGACTGCTAGTGCTTGTGTGTTTTCCATGATCTCACCCATGATAACAAAATCAGTCAATCACACCATATCTATATAGGCTGACTTCCGTTGAATGGTACATATCTGAAATGAACCAGAAAAAGCTAGTACATGTATTCGATTATTGAGCAATTGAATCAACAATTTAAGTCAAATACAGAGTGCAAGTTGACTGGCCAGACGAGAGAAGATTATATTGGAGTGATCATTATTAGACGAAATGATAGATCAGTATCCCATACCATGTCAATCCATCGATCGATCTCCAGTCTAAGGAATGACAAATCACATCCATACGAGGTCTAACTATCTTTTCAGTATCTTCTTTTTTCGCTTAATATTCTTTTCGTACGTAAGTGCCAGGACTAGCTAGTAGTAGTAAATGCAAAATCTAAGCTAGACACTAACTTTTATTTTCCTTTTATCAGGTCAGTTAAAATACAGCTAATCAATGCTTTCGTATGAAATTACAAAGACAACAATAACTTAGATAGCATCTACAGTCGTGCGAGCTCTTTTCACCAACCAGTAAAAATGAGATATCTCCCAATGCTGCAACATACGTAGGTACTAAACAATATCGTAACGAAGACTTCAATCTCCTATTGATGGCATTAACTTTCATTTAAGTCATTGTTCAAATTAAAATCGTCACGATAACAAATTTCAGACTGAAATTCAATATAATAATGTTTATTTTTTCTATTTCTAGTGCTTCATTTATCAAATGCTACTGTTTTCCACAATATTTCAAATAATATATATAGTGCCATTGGTAAAGGTTAGTGATCTTAACAATGAAGACGAATGGGGCTCATACATTTAGAAGGCAATCATAGTCATAAGAAGTACGTACATATACCAGACCCAAAAAACACATATACTAAAAGACAATCTTATACTATTAGCTAGGGTTAATGTTTTTGAGACTGCCTAATTGGTTTCATTCTTAATTATGAAATTCATTCTAGAATTAATTCATAATAAAAAAAATTATCAAAAAAATTATATTAGACAATTTATTTTTTTAATTTCAATCCACTTCAGCAGTGGGAGTATCGACGGAAGTGCGTGAAAAATTGATCAAGAATCTGTTGAGTTAGCATTGAAATATTATTAAAATTTTCACATCTATATATTTCCCTTTAACATGTCAACCATAAATATATAAAATCAATTTTTTCTGTCTAAATTCATAGGTTTTTTCTTCTTCGTGAAAACTACTTATTATATAGCACTACTCCACATGTGGTCCGCCATAGGAGGATACTTCTCACTTCTTTCATTGTCTCGTAACCTAAAGAATGAGATCGATCTTTAAATATCATATCGGCTTTCCGTTTAATATTCGATTTCATGATATTTCCACCGGGATTTTGATTTTTACCTTCATAATAATAACAACCCTCAATATTTTGTGCTTTCTCTAGCACAAACTTTGACAGAATCATAATGACTTGATATTTCGGAATCCGTGTTTAAAAACTTGCTCAATTGACCGTTCTTTTCTCAATTTTCATAATTGGGAAGCTACAATCCTATTTAATGACATTCTGTGTAAGCCAACTTCTCACATGTGTATCAAAAGAAGACATCTAGTTTGGACCAAACTGGTCGATGGTTGAGTCAAGATAAACTTTGATGCTTCAATTTATTCCTTGTCATAAAAGGTATATTGGGGCATTCCTATGCAAGATTATTAGGGCTAACATCTTTCTCATGCCCATGAATATAATCTCGAAGATCCAAAGTCTTATCAGATCCTACCTTTGGGTTGGTTGTTGTTCATCATCCTAAAGAGGGCGGGGGGCTAGGGTTCGAGGAGCTGTTGTCGTGGAACAGAGCTTGCCTATGTCGTTCTTTGCCTATGTCATCACTTCTACTATCTACCTTATCTGAGAGATGAGAAACGATGCGGTCTTCAAGATCTTATCCCCCAATGTGGAAGATTGTTTCTACTGTATCTTCTCTCTTGTTAGGTCTATTATTGCTAGTAGGGTGATTTCTCGTCGAGCTCAAGACGTGGCA